>NW_009729975.1:0-36683 GCF_000703405.1 Apaloderma vittatum | reverse complement strand
TCCGGCACCGCGAGTCACCGGAGAGGCCCCGGGCGCGCCCCGTCCCGCTGCCTGCCGCCCTGCCTGGCGTGCGTGGCCTGGGTGAGTGCCGCTGTGTCCCGGATCTGTAAAAAGCCGGAACAAGTATCAGTAAATGCTGTAAGAACAGAGGTTTTTTGTTTGTTTTCCTCCATGGAGATGGAGCTGCTTTGCGGGGAGCGTCAGCCTTCAGCAGCGTCGCAGAGAAAATGTTATCCGACTTTTATTTTTTCATTTTATACTGGAAGTGTGTGCTGCCCCGCATTTGCTCTCTTCTGTCCCGTGTGCTGTACAAAGTAAATATTGATTCTGCAATGCCGTAAGTGACTGACAAAACTTACTTTGTCGGTGTCACTGCGAGTGAGTCGAAATCGGATGATCTGGGACCTGCCAAGCTGGGCCCAGTTTTCACGGCCCCGCTGTGCTGCGGGATCCCCACGCTAGAAGTGAGATTGGAAGGGCTGCTCACACGTAGCTTATTACCATTGTCACCATTTGGCATCAAGGATAGTATAATTTGAAATATTTTATACTTTATGTACATAATAGGTGTAATGCATCTCTCCCCTTCGCATCGTTTACGCAGCCTGTTCAGTTTTAAGCAATCTTTGGAATTGTCCAGAGAAGTTTGACTGGGATGTGCTCTAGTAAAATGAACAGTAAGGAAATTCAGGAACTATCTTTCTGATGTGATTAATGAGGTGGTAGCAAAGAGGTTTGATGTATTACAATCCATACGAATACTGTGTTGAAGAGTATTTAGTAGCTTTTAAAAGCTTATGTTTTTTGCTAGTGCTGACCGAAGTTACAGTGACTGCTGCTTCTTCTGAAAAGCTTTAATTACTTAAGTAAAACTTAGTTCAATATACTAGTCTGGAACATGGTCTGTATCAGCTGGGTTGAAGCAGAATAATGATGCAATATGCAGTTATTTAAAGAAGGCACAATAGTACATGGCAAGTGTTTGGCCCGTAGTACTGACAAAGCCCTTAAAAACTGCATTTGGCTAGGTTATTATAAGGAGAAATGAAAACACTGTATAAGAATTAAATACTGAAATTTCTTAACAGAATTAAAGTCCGTATTTTGGCTGCTTGTATTCTTGATGTAAGGAATAGTCTGTAATGGTGAGGGCCCTGCAAAACTTACATGGCTGATTTTTCATTATATGCAAATAGATGTGTATAAAAAGTTGTCACTTGGTTTACTTCCTGTCTTGTTTATCATGGCTTTTTTCCCCCCATGTATGATAAAAGTTGTAGTCCTCTGTATAATACTGTTCCACAATACAATTAACTGTCTTCAAGCCCCTCATGAAATAGCCTTTGGTTAAGATTGTTGTAAATCTGCACAGTCTGCACTTTATCTAGTCTTGAGCGTGGTATATAAGAAGTCTTCAGCTAAATAAATTTGAAATTCATCGAAGTTGCAGTATGTTTGTCCACAGAGAATGTATGTCTTTTAGTTGAACTGTGGATTCTTTCCTCATTATATATTTATACATGTAGCTTATTGGGATGTCAGTGATAAGTAATTAACTTGTAATAAAATTGGTCACATTTTTGTATGTTTCATAATGGAAAAGGCATTTTGATAGAATCACCCAATTAGCTGTAATGCATGGTGACATTGAATGACTACAGTCACTAGGTCTTGCAAATGGACTTTTTTTTTATTTTTAGCAGAAGGGAAACTTCCTGAGAATTCAAAACATTGCATGATAGGATCGTGAGGAAAGCTTGTAGAGTCTGACACACAGGTGTGCACACCAACAATCTCATAATGTGATTTTGCAAATTATCTTTCTTTTATCAGACAAATATACTATTCTTTATGTACTAATATTGTGTGTCATAAGTGGTATAACTGGAATGAATTTTATCTGAAATCATAGCGTGCATGTGATTGGAAGGGAACTTTAAAGGTCAGCTAGTCCAAGCCCCCCACAGTAAGCAGGGACATCAGAAGTCGGGTTTGGGATGAACTTTAAAATTCTTCTAGAAGCCTGTGTTAAGTTTCAAAATTTTGGCTAAGAGATCTGTGATTTCCCCCCCCGCCCCCCCATTTATATTTTGATAGAAGTGACCAATCTTTTGAAAAATTTTAGCATTTTAAGTTAGGTGACTTTGTCAGTAGTAAAATAGGGCACATACTTTCCTTTTAACTTCTTTCTGTCTCTGCAGCAGTATTTCCCTAAACATGAAAAAACCCTCTCTTTTGGTTTCTTGCTCCCCCTGTGGCTTTTGTCCTTTGTTACTTTACAACAACATCCTGGTAACTTTACATAAAACTTGTGACAGCAGACCTGCGTGCAAATCCGGCTGCGTGTCAGGGAAGTGATGAAGATGAAAAGAGTAAATACTTATAAGCAGAAAGCTTGTGCTAATACTGCGCCATTTGCATTCCACCCTAACAACCATGAAGAGGCTGCTTTTTTTTTTTTTTTAATTTGTTACCTAAAACTTTTCTTAGCCTGGAGAACAAACACAGTAGGCTTTTGGCTGAAGAATACTGATACTGTTTGAGGTTAATTTACTATCAAGAACAGGGTCTGGGTTTTGAAGCTAAAGCTTTCTTTTAGGCAAATATAATGTAGTGAGAAAACAAGGCAAACTTCTAATGAAATATTTAATGAGCTACACCTGTGAGTTTCTTTGCACACACCCTGGTTTCTGTTGATTCTTTAAAAGTCATCCCTTTCTTACATTAGGAGTACAGCCTACAGAAATGCAGAATCAGGATTGTAAAACAGTGGTGTATAAAGCAATATTCTCTTTTTTGAATCTGTAATTAATGTTCAGTCTTATCGTAACTGGAGAATAGTCCCTTATCGTTCCCCGGTTGCCAAGTGACCCCAAGGTGTGACATGCTGCCTATAAAACCAGACACAACTTACAGTTCAAAGTGCTTAAAAACCAGTTACAGGTTAGTTACAATATAGAGGAGTAACCACAAATCAGTTGTGATTTAGATGAACACGATTTGAAGGCAATGAAAGATGAAAGCCAGAGTTGGGTGGTGAACGCCGGGGTCTGTGCAGGGCTTGAGCAGGCGAGAGGTGTCGGTGCTGCGTGGGGCCCTGAGGGAAGCTGTGGCTGGTGCCTCCTTAGAGCTTGAAACGACGTTGTGTGTCTTGTAACTCGTCTGGTCTAAGGATCATTTAGCCATGGTCAGAGTCAGGTCCTGTCATACCAGGGGAAGGACTGAGTGCAGAAACTCAGGCTGGTATAGTATTTAATGCAGTAGTTTTAACCACCTCCAAAAACACGTTGTCCTGTGTTCAGGAGGTACTATTCAAAGACTTGTCCACCACTCTTTTAAAAACAGTTCAAGAATATGAAAAAAATCTGTTTATTACCAATTGGATTTTGTACATGTTTGATCTCATTTACAGACAAAACTAAATCAATTTACTACTTTATTATGGCACATTAGCAAAGCGTGTTCAGAAACTTCTCTTAACTTCATTGCTGAAACTTTGCTGCACCCATTTTTCTTGCTGTTTAAAATAAGTAGCTGCTTCCCATCTCCACGCCCTTACTAATGTGGAGCAGAGGAGGAAGCAAATAGAAAATTTGGTATGCAGCAGTAAAAGGTGGGGTCTTTTCCCATATTTCAAAGTAGAAGATACGTTGCTGCATATCCACCTAGCGACTGGAACAAAGCAGAAGGGATTCAGTTTTCAGTTAAGCTCGCATCAGAATTCAAAGACTTTCTGGATTTCATAGCATTTTATGAAGCTTAGTGTAACTTCTTAGGACTTGTAAAGCTATCTATGTTTATTCTGCCGTCTTGCTGGCAGAAGGGTTGCACACGTGTGTAATTACTAGTGAGATGAGATGAGTCACAAGCTAAGCATGTGCAGGTTTTAACATCTGTTGTAATTCCAGCAGGTACATTTTTTGTTAATAGCAAACAAAAGCATCTTGGAGGCATTTCTGTAGTGCCTCTGTGTCTTGTGTTCTCATCTACAGCAGATCTGTTTGAAAAGTCACATGTGATGCTGAGGAGGGTTCAAGGAAATAACTGCCTTCCAGCCCTTGGACGTGTTTTACGCAACCTGAGTTAAAGTGTGTGAGATAGTGACAATCAGTAACTGATTCTGATCAATTACTTCCTTAAAGGTTCCCAGGAGAAAAACTGGTTGATTGATTGATTTATGTATGTAGTATGTATGCATGTTAAAAGTAAGAATTTTTCAGGGTTTCTCTGATGTGGCCTAACTCTGGAAGCCACTGAAAATGAATGGAAATACTGCCAGTGATCATATCCGGATTTTTCTTCTAGCTATATGTATTGTATTCTGAATATCAAATGCTTACAGTATGCGTATGGTGTTTTTAGTCTCTGCGTTGAGGTCTTGAACTTCTTATATTTGTACTGCTTTTTCATTCAGTGCTCAGTTAAGTTGTGGCACTCGTAGCCAGCGGATGTTGGAGAAGCCGGAAGCGTTAAAACCTATTTATTGCTAAATGCTGGGAGTTCTTGTGGGAAAACATTACTGAATTCTTGCAGTGTTCTTTTGTTCATCCCCAAAACATTTGTTACTGGCCACTCCTAAAGCAACAGAATACAGAGAATTATCAATCTCAGTTTGATCCAGTGTGACTGTGCCTGGCTGCTGATTCTTTCAGCCACCTACCGCTTGCTATAATATGAGTTACATCTCTAAATATTTTGGTAAAAATAGTGTTTGAACATATGGTAACTCTCAATTTTTTTCTTTTCTTGATTAGTCCTCTGGATGAAAATAGTGTAAAATCCTAATGTAAATTAATCCCACTACCTTCTGTGACTAACTTTGCCTTTGTGTCTGCATGAGCAAAAGTATTTGCCTGTGTTGTACATGTGCAGCAGTTGCATGTATTTCCAGTGATGGAAAGCCTGTGCAGCTCTTTAGGAATAGTATTTCTCAAATACTGTGGCAGACAAGCTGTGTGGATAATGCAGGTTTAAATATTAAACTTGTTTTGGATTTTTTTTTTTTAAACAATCACCACTCCTTCCCCTAGCACCCCCCCAAGCTTAGCAGCAGTCTGAAGGATTAACTGCTAGAGACTTGGGTATGTGGGCTGATCTTTTGAAAAAGGGTGATGTTGGATTCGTGGATACTATGTACGTTTGGAGAGCAGAGGAAAGCAGGTGAGACTTGGTAAGAGGGTCACCCAAGTGCCTTGGGGTGTTTTTCTGTCTAATGTGATTGGTCTTATCAGTGATGTTAGCTTCTGCCTTCATGTTGGAGTGTATTTATTTTTCAAGAACAGTTTAATATTAGTCACTGTAGATAAACCAGATGATATCTTTCACATATACTGGAAGGTTCTAGATGCCATCTAATCCTTAAATGGATAAATGTTCCTGTCCAGATCTCTTGTGTCAGTCACAAGCTTCTGCCAGGCTTCTTGGGTTAATAAAAGAGACTTCTTCAAAGCAAAAGCAGTTCTCTGGAAAATGCTGCTTGCTCATCTTTGAACTTACTGCTGGTTCAGGAGAAATGAGTTCAACGATTTTTAAAGCTCTTCCATCCTGATAGGCTCTTTAAGAAGTATCTGTTGTCACCTGGCTTCTGCAGGGAAACTGGGAATTTTTTACCTGTTTTGTGTCGCAGCTGCTGGCAGATAAGCGTTTTCTCCACGCCAGTCTTCCTTAAGCTACCTGCTGCACATCAGTTTTACTATTTTTTCTAGTTAAAGGACATCTCTCCAATAAGTTAAGATTAAAAATTGTTTTAAAGGTACTGGAAATGGGGGGGAAAAAAACCCCAGAAGATTTACAGGAGTATTTGAATTACGTGTTTTCTGATCTGTTTTGGAAACTACTTGTAAAAGTTTGACAGGGAAGCTTGAATGGGGAAATGGCAGGGAAGACTCCTATTTTACTGCTGCTTTTGCTACAAGTCTTATGTGATATCTTCTTGTGTTTCCTAGGTAAGAAATGTTGGCGCTTTTTTTTAATCCTCTTCTAGGAAATATTACTTGAACATATTTCAATACCTCTTAGTTGTACTGTCAGTCTAAAAAAAATATGAATGAACTATCAATTTATACAAATTTTTCCCTGAATTTGCATAAAATACTCATGACCTAAAACCCGCCCTCGTAAAATTTTTCAGTGTTTAGCTTCCCAAGAAACTTCTGTTCTAGAAGGTAACTTTGGGTAAGAATAGTGTTGTACTTGTCTGCTGAGTGCTCTCTCATTGATGGCGAGTAGTTTTGGGGGGTGGTTGTTTTGTTTCCATGTTTTTCCTGTTACTGTTATGGCAGAGGGGCTAATTTTTGTTTCTTTGATTTTTATTTTTTTTAATGAAAGTCTGTACGTAATGAGAGTTAATGGTTGAGTCAGCTGAGGATGTGGTAATAGTTTTTTTTTTTGTGTGCAGAAACATGGGTTCTCAGGTGAAGTAAAAGCATAATTTCTAAATGACATTTGCCACC
The DNA here is from genome assembly GCF_000703405.1 of Apaloderma vittatum. Lineage (NCBI taxonomy): Eukaryota > Metazoa > Chordata > Aves > Trogoniformes > Trogonidae > Apaloderma > Apaloderma vittatum. Next base: position 30,231 of record NW_009729975.1, on the reverse strand, counting down.
GTAAGTCTCGTGGTTGTATTTGGGGTATCAATGTTTTCCATACTCTGTAGAAAGATTAGAGGAGGGTGTCCCTTAAGAGGTTTCCAATTTTATTTTGTTGGGTTTTGAGTTTTGGTTATTTTTGTGGTGGGTTTTTGTGTTGTTGGGTTTTTTTTTTAATTTGGATAGAACTGCATGTGTATTTTTACATTTAAGGGAATAAATGGAGTTTTACTGATGGTGTAGAATAGTTATGGAAAAAAATTATTGAGCTGGGCTAAAGTGGCACATATTTGATTTTTTTTTTTTTTTTTGGCTAAAGCATTTTAATGAACACTTACTTGAATACCTTGTGCTTATGAAATCCTTCCTGCCTTCTGATGGTCTTTTATTATTCATCAGAAAAAGTTCTGACTTTCCCTGTGGAGAAAAAAATGGATTTACCAATAATAAAATCCACATCGCAATTGAGTTTTCTTTGTATTGTTTTAGGTTAGTAGTATGTTCCTTTTTGTATATTTTGAGTTAAGGATATTCACCATATTGTTATTTTCAAATGAGTACACACAGACTAATTCAAAGAATCTGGCCGATGCATGAATTTGTGTTGAGGGTGTTGTGGGGCTAGTAGTAAGTAAAGTGATTTTTGATCTTTTCTTACAAGTTTTATCTTTTTTCCCTGAAAGATGGTTGACCCTACTCTAGCAGAAATGGGAAAAAATCTGAATGAAGCAATGAAGATGCTAGAAGACAATCAAAGGTGTGTGCAAAGGGTAACAACTATAAAACCAATAGCTGTTTGTGCCAAGGGAAGGAATATTAGTGTCGCTGTCATTAAGCAGGAAAGAACTTGTTTTCCTGGTAGTTCAAGGTCATAACGTCATTCTGAAGCTTACACCTATATAAATGGCCAGTTTCTCATATGATGGGATTTATAAAATAGATGTACGTATTTTTAGGCATCTTCTATAATGTTAAGAGCAAATCCAGTGAGTCTGGTTTTTCCAGAGCTGATAGATTTTTTTTCTTGTTACTTTGCAAGTAACTTTTAATTCCTGTATATGTGGGGCTTTTCTGTAAGTTTAACATTTTCTCTTAGAGAAGCTTAGGAACTCTTTAATTCAGTCTGAGCTGAACTTCTACATTGATCTCATCTGATTTTGTTTATGAAACTGTTGCCAGTGAAATAGACTGCAAACATGTCAGTAGGTACTTCGTTGGGCAAGTCAAAATCAACTTTGTATTTGATGTTACGAACCACAAAATAAATACATAGTTTATTCTTGTGTCTTTAACTTAGAAAAGTGGAGGAGGAAAATGAAAAGAAGTATGCACGGAGGGATATTCCTGGACCACTCCAAGGCAGGTAGGCAACAACAATTTTTAGATAATGCTCTTTTCAGAATCTGTAAAATACAGGTAACGTGTTTGTCTTCCAGGCATTCTCTGTATTAGTGCAGATGTGAACATTTGCCAGGCCAGTCATTATATCAGCTTTTTCCATACTCACATAGGGGACCAGAAAATAGATTATCAAGATTATCATCATAGCAACTATTTCCATACTCATGTAGGAAAAACAAAAGAGATTACTTGTCCTTGGTGACTGAAATTTTGAACTGTCAGAAGCTAATGAAGTATTAGCACCCACAGCTGTGACTGACACTTAGAAGTAAATATAGGTGAGCTTGTCCTATAGAATAATGATTCATTAAAACACTCAGATACAAAAAAGCCCGTACTAATACAATAGACAACCCTAAAAGAAATCACCCCAACACAAAACCGAACAAAAAACCTCGCTGCCACGGCGATTAAATGTTGTCAAGTCAAAATTTTCAGATTTTGTTGAATTTGTTTTTCTGTGAGTCTGGGTTCATACTTTCTGAAGCTCCTACTAAAGTTAAGTAGCATTTCGAACTAATTAATTCGACTGCCTTGTCTTCATGATCTGTTTGTTTGAGAGCAAGGAACCATTTTTGCTGCTATACTCATTATTCAGTAAAAGTGCGATGGTGTCATCGTGTTTTACCGTGCAGTGTCCCGTAAGGCCTCTTCATTAGATTCTGGTATTTACCTTTTTTTTTTTTTTCCCCCCGGGTACATCAGTGGCCAAGATATGGTGAGCATACTTCAGTTAGTTCAGAACCTAATGCATGGAGAGGAGGAAGAGGAAACGTCACAATCCTACCGGTAAAGCCAATATGAATTATTATATGTGGAAGATACTCGATTTTGTTATATTCTGATTATTATAGAACTTGCACATTGAAGTACTTTGAAGTGCAAAGTTACATGTGCAGCCATGTAACTTTTTAAAGGTGACTTACACTATATAGTGAACCAGAATAATGCATTAGGCTTGACTTAAAATTATAAAGCTTTCATTACAAATTTTAAATTGAATTATACAAGAGAATTGTTTTGGATGTGACAGCTCATTTTATTTTCTACCTTCTGAAAGGTACTTTAAGTCTGAAAGTCTTCTGAAACTTTGAATACCAATAAGTACTTTTTGCTGTCACTGTAGCTTTTAAAGAATAAAAAAGAAATTAAAAATATTGTTTCTATTTTTCTCTAAAATGGAGATAGTACTAACTACTACTCTGTGGAAGATTATTGAAAATTAACCTTTGAAAAACAATTTTGAGATTAAAAAACCCAAACCACAAAAACCCAAACCACAAAAACCAAAACCCAAATCCCACCAACTGCCTCCCCCTCAAAAATCCCAACAGACTAGAGAAGCTATGCCTCTAAAGACATTAAGTCTCCGGAGTTTTCTCTGCATGAGAAGGGAAAGGCATGTGCTTAATGAACTTTGAAGTCCCAATGCAGATAAGGTGCTCAGTTCCAACTCATGCCAGCTCCTTGGCTAAAAAAGAAGCTGAGGTGTTTGTGTGAGCAAGCGAAGCACAAACACTTTTTTGCTGTCTGCACTGGCATTTCTGTGTGTACTACAGAGTGGTAGGAAGGTGACTGTGGTATTCTGTTCTTCTTTCTGCCAAGTATTTAAAATTGCGTGTCAGCGAAGTCTGCCACTCTACAGTGCACACGCAGACCTAAACTTCCCTTCACGTTCATGACTTGTACCTGGTTGGCAGTCACTGTGTTCTGGCTTGCAGACTTCAGAACGTCGGTGAGCAGGGTCACATGGCTCTGCTGGGACATAGCCTGGCTGCTTACATCTCGGTGCTGGACAGGGAAAGACTGAGAAAACTTACAACAAGGATCCTTTCTGATACTACTCTCTGGCTCTGCAGGCTTTTCAGGTGAGTCACTGTGAGTAACTTCTGTATGACTAGGTGGTGGTAATTGTTTAAAAATAGGTATGATGAGACTCGGAATGTCAAAAAAGAAACCACTGTAGCACAAACTTCTTTGACATAATTTTTTTTAAACAGCGAATGCTTGTTGAATGGCAGAAGCTTATTAGTAACATGGTTGCCATAAATAACCTTTTATAAGGGCTATACGGTGGAGCTAAGGGCCAAAGCACCGTTGGTAAAACATTTTACTAATTTCTTCTTTCCTGGAGCATGCACTGTGTTGCTGAGGCTTAGGTACTCCGTATTTTTAAAAGATGTTTGCGGTTAACTTCTCCTTGGCTCTTCCTGGATCTAGATTATTTTCCAGGCATGGGAGGTGACATTTCACTGTACTGTAATTTCAGTATTCTTTCGTAAATGCCTGTTTCATTATGGGTGTAGATAGCTTAATGGGAATAAACTGTGTGGGGGTGTTGGAGTGGGAGGGATTCCTGAAGCAAAGAAAAAAACACAACAAAACCAAAACAACTTTCTCCCTCTCATGATACTGTATCTTTCAGAAAATCAGTGCTACTGAGAAGATTTTTTTGTTTGTTTTAGCACCGTGCAAGATGAAATGGTAAAAATTATAACTGAAGCTAACCCAAATTTACTTGTTAGAAAAATTCTTTGTAATTCTTGCATTGATGAGCTCACCACTGTCAGAATTATTTTATAAATTCAATTATAATCTTTATGTGTCTTTGACTTTAAAACGCTGAAAATTTGTGTAATGAGTAATTTGAGAAGTTGCAGGCAATCCAGTTAATTGTGACAAATGTATGTGTATATAGTGTCAGTGATGTTTCTAAATGTCACGGCTAACAAAAAGAAATATTTCTGTTTTGAATCAAATATTCAGTAACAATGTGATTTTATGATTAGTGCTGCATATCTTGGACTGTGGTCCCCAAAGTTTTGTGACCCATTGGCAACAGCATTGAACAAATATCATGCTGTGAACTGCTTTGTACTTCTTGACGTTTTATGTGGCTTTGAGGAACACTAGAGGAATTTCCCTTTGCCCATGTTAGATCACAGAACTCTTGTGTAAAGGTGAAGCAGATGTTTGCATGTTGGCCATTCTGGAGTTTAACTCTGGAATACTCGGCATTATTTGTGCATTAGATAGTCTGTAATAATCTGTTTCAGGGCCTTTATGTAAATTTGTTGATAAATGCCAGTTTTAGATTGTGCAAGACCACTGACTTACATGTTGCACAAAAATGCTAAAGAAAAATCTAGCTTGCAGGTTACTTAATAAATTGACATACCTACTACTTCCACAGTTTCTGTCTTATAGTTAAGAGAGCTGAGGGATTGCTCTTGGTGTGGAACACTCACACCTTATCTCTTCTTTGGTTACTTTGCTCCAGTTTCTGGACTATAAATGTTAACGTGCTGATCTAAGCTTAATTATTAGAAGAGTTAAAAAAGGTGAGGGATGAGTAGACATGCATCCCCTTGAGCCCCAAGGAAACATGCCTAGTAATTCAGATTGAACACAAAATAGCCCTAAAATAATTAAAATATTCCTGGGGAAAAATATACTTAATTTATGTAACTCGTATTCAAAACATCTGGAAAACTGACTTGCAGTGTGCTGAATAAATTACGTGAAACTGTGGTCTTACTTTCAAACTCTCTAAAATACAAATGACATCAGTAATTTTGGGTATTACAAGATGTCTTGATTTGCAATTTCATAATAAAATTTGCAGATTTCTGCCCATTTACTTTCATGTGTCTCATTTCAGTTTTACTAGCTTAACTTGAAGTTGAGTTGCATTCTCTTTATAATTAGCAGCCCAGAATTTACATATGTGTGAAACCCAGCTGAAGCCTTTTGTGTGTTTCCTCCCCTACTCTGCTCTTAGTAAGCAAGGTTTTGAATTCTGTAAAGGCTCTTACCTTCATGCTTTATCTCTGAGTCTACAGGAAAATATATGCTAGGCTTCCCTCATCGTTAATCTCAGCCTGTCTCATCAAAGTTTCCTTCTACTCTACCTTGGGAAAATAGAAGGTTTTTTAAATCTATGTTCTTTGTCTTCTTGTGAGCTCCTTTGCTGGTCAGTGTTAGTTTTGTTGGTTTGTTAGTTTTATTTACCCAACTTTTCTTGCAGGTATGAAAATGGATCAGCATATTATCATGAAGATGATCGTGAAGGTCTCCTAAAAATCTGTCGACTTGTTATTCACACACGCTATGACGATTATACAATAGAAGGATTTAATGTGCTCTACACTAAGCAGCCTGTTATATACATTAGTTCTGCAGCTAGAACAGGCTTGGGCCAAGCTCTCTGCAATCAGGTACGGTGAATCAGTTGGAGTTTTAGCTGCGAGTAGAACCTACCTGCCTTAATATTGCCTATGTGAAATCTAGATTTTAAAAATACGATCAGAATTTTTCTGCAAGAGACTGGTGCATGCAGTGCTGTCTGGTAAACCACTGGCAGTGGTCCTGTAAATTCATTTGGGCAAGTGAAATTTTTCGTTTAGATCCATGTGTCTGCCTTGAACTTCCACTGTTAGAAGTGAAGCCTTGAGAACTTTCCCAGTGCTGCCATATTGACTTTACATAAGCTGTGGTCATGGTGAGAAAGACCTAAGCCCAAACATACAGGATTTCCAAACACTAAGTTGTTGCAAAATTTCTGCTAAATGATGCCCTCTTATTTTGAATAAACATTATCCTTGTTTTAAAGGAAAACAGTTGAGGGAGAAGGAGGCTTTGCTGATCCCATTTCAGGAAGTCTAGTCTGGAATGGCAAGATTACCCCCACAACTCCACACTTTAAAGAAATGCAGTTTTTCATAATTATGTTTAAAACTTATTGGTTTTGCCAAGTATTTATTTACATATATGTTTGTAGACTTAAATAAGCTAGTTAAGGCCATATACAGGCTTTCCTATTGCATACCTAACATTCAGTGCACTAGTGATATTTTTCAAACAGAACATGCACTGAAAAGAAAGTGCAAGTTCTTGGCACCCTTCTCTTTCAAGTCTTTGGAGAAAGCAGGCAGAGGTACTACTAACAGATTAAAAATGCAGACTGCAAAGAAATAAAAGTGGTGTCATACATGGAACTTGTCTTGGCCAAAATTACTTGGCAAATCCGCAGGGTACCGGGTTGAAAGGTACCCCAGGGATCATCTGGTCCAGCCTTCCTGGGCAGAAGCGCACATTTGCTTGTACGATGTATTAACTGCAGGGATGGCCAGGGGAAAGGGGATTGAGTTTAGACTATTGTACAGGGCACAGGTATCTCACTAGGAAAAGTGAATGCAGTTGCTGTGCTCACCAAAAGTTAGCTGTTGGGCTTGGGTTTTTTTCAATTTCTCTTGTGCCGCCTTTTCTCTGCTCTTAATTTGATTTTAAGTTTTAGGAGGAAACTTACTTTATAATTTAATATCCAGCTTTTTATTTCACGTTGACTATTTTTTGTGTCACAGAATCACAGAATCATTATGGTTGGAAAGGACCTCCAGGGTCATCAAGTCCAACCTTTTTCCCAGCATTTCTCTAACCACTACACCATATCCTCAAGCGCCACATCTATTCATTCTTTAAACACCTCCAGGGATGGTGACTCCACCACCTCCCTGGGCAGCCTGTTCCAGCGCCTAACTACCCTCTCAGGGAAGAATTTCTTCCTAATATCTAATCTAAACCTCCCCTGGCGCAACTTGAGGCCATTCCCCCTCGTCCTATCATTACTAATTAGAGAGAAGAGACCAACACCAGCCTCGCTACAACCTTTTAGGTAGTTGTAGCGGGCAATAAGGTCTCCTCTCAGTCTCCTCTTCTCTAGACTAAACAAACCCAGTTCCCTCAGCCGCTCTTCACAAGTCTCTCTGTATATGTCTTTGAATGCTTGAAATGAGTATATCTTGGCTGTTGAAATTCTGTCGTTTTTGTTGCAGCTAGGGTTACCTCTTTCTTGCATGTGCCGTGTGCCTTGTAACACTATGTTTGGATCCCAACACCAAATGGTAAGTTTGTTTTTCTTAAAAGTTCTTTTGTGGTTTTTTTTTTTTTATTTCTTCCTTAAAAAACCAAAAGCCTCATTAACTGAATGTCGAGTATGTTGTTAGGAAAAGCTTATTAATGTACTTAGTTCTTCAACCTCTAAGTCTTCTGTCTTACAGCTGTACAAATCATAGATTGAAATCTTCTAAAAAGCCATCAGTTTGTATCTTGGTATTGTCAGGTTTTTTTAATGGCATATGATAAGGTGCTTTTTAGTCCAAAATTTCTAGAATATTTGTAGGTATGTTTACAAGTTATATGATGTATTTGTGTTATATTTTTCACGAATGCTCTGTCTGACCACATTATTTTACCTTGGAGAAGAGGAAACTGCAAGCCACAAAGACATTAAGAATGCTCTCCAGTTTACTCTTAATGCGTTTTTTCCAGTGTAGCAGAAGCAGTTCTGTACTGTTTGACAAACGTATCTTTTTCTTATTCATAACAGGATGTTGCTTTGTTAGACAGAGTCATTAAAGATGATGTTGAGTCTGGAAAATTGCCTTTGCTACTTGTGGCCAATGCTGGTAAGTGGTATGGACAAACAATAACAAAAACCCATCCTATTTCATGAATATGCATAAAATCCAAGATAAAAACATGTTTTTGTAAAACAGCTTAGTGGCTGCATGTCAAGAATTATCAGGAAGTATCTTAATGACCACATAATGATTACCTGTCTAGAGGAGTTTTTATTTAGCTGCTTTGAAGTTGGGTTGTACTGCTACAGTTCTGCTTATGACAGCTGATGTATCAGTATGACTTGAACTTATTTAATGAGTGCAAATCTCATGTTGAAGATCAGTTTCGCATTAACACTTAGTTTTTTGATGGATATGCTATCAACTTTAGCTTTAAGAATTATATTTTTCGTCTAGTTAATTAAACAAAACTGCTCATGAAAAAAATTTAAGTACAAATGAAGGAGATGACTTACTTGCTTTGGACTTGAAAAGTATCCGAGATATTGATCTTAGTTTAGTTTCCTTTATTTAAGGCAATAGTTTGAACATACTAAAAATATCTGCATTTCTTATCTAAGGCTGCTGGGTACTTCAGCGCCTAGAACATCTAATTTTCTACGTGTTTGTAACATGTATTGACAAGCAAAACAAATATCTTTATTTTTCGTCTAGAACTCCAATTGCTCATAAGTCACGATGAACCAGATATGAATATTGTGTGGTAGACTCTTCCTAAACATCCTCTTTCTTGCTCTTCTGTGACTTTTTTGACAACAGTACTAGAGCTTCTTTTATGCGGAGTCCTAGTTTGCCTGCTTATCCTTTGTCATTGCCTTTTTCCCTCTTCCACGAAGGGACACCAGGTGCCGGGCACACAGACAAACTTGGCCGACTGAAGGAACTTTGTGAGCAGTATAATATGTGGCTCCATGTAGAAGGGTACGAAACTTGAAATTTATTTCTGTATAAATATACTCATTAAAAAGTCTGACTAGTGGACAGCTCATAATTTTACTGCTAACCAACTAGAAGAGAGCCATAGGGCCATCTTTGTTTTTGTCATACTGTGCATTTTATATGGTTACAATTTTGTCACTGTATGAGATACAAATAGTTTTACACATCCAGGAAGAATTAATTGGAGTGTTTGTTTCAGCACAGGCTAGTGCTTACTTCTACTCAGGTGGTAGCTCTGTCTGCTCTTGCTTTCAAGAGCTTGGAATACGAATGAAAAGACCTTATAGGACAAGTCGGGGGAGACGTTATTCAGTGACTATTGAGAATGAGAAAGGAGAATGAAATGTGTGGAAGAGATGACGCTTTAATGCAGGTTGTCAGGAAGACTGCTGCAAGGGCAGCGTGCCACAGAGCCGGGAGGAGGATTAAACCAAGAGGAGAAAAAATTCCAAGAACTTAGACAATATTAATGAAGACTCTGCTGCTCTAAGGTCGTTTGGGTTTTTTTTTTTTGAGCATGGAGTAGAGATTCTCCTGATTTTTCATTGTACAGTGTTATACTTGCATGCTGTTTATTTCTGATGCAAAACTGATGCTGAATTATGGGTAGGACTTCAGGGGATGATTTCCCCAAAGGTTGATCTGAAACATATTTAGATTTAAATGAATTTTTACTTTTAAGATTTCAATCTGGAATACCAAGTAGCAAAATCTACCGCAGTGCTAATAAAAATATGCAAATAAAAATTACTTCCCTTTACACATCAGTGTGAAATATTTATACTGATGATTGAAATGCTGTCTCTTAATGCATCTTCAATATGTGCTAAACCCGCTTTCTTTTTCTAGTGTGAATTTGGCAACTTTGGCTTTGGGTTATGTCTCCTCTTCTGTACTGGTATGTTTGAATATGTCTAGAAACTTAATCATGTGCTTTAGATTTTAAGGTTATGATCTAATCAAAATACGTATGGTGCTTATCCTAGTTGCTTTAATAAATTTCAGGCTGCTACAAAATGCGACAGCATGACTCTTACGCTGGGTTCCTGGCTGGGTCTCCCAGCTGTGCCTGCAGTGACACTCTACAGACACGAGGATCCTTCTTTGGTACGTTCAGCTTTTCAGCCATTCTTCTCAAGATCTTATAACTTCAATTTTGATCATTAGCTTCATTCCTTATAAGTATCTGAATTATAATTTGCAAAAGTTCCCCTCTAAGCTGTGACGTATTCTGTAAGCTGGCAAAAACGAAATAATTGGCGAGGTTAGCAGCGGTTTGCTTATTGTTTATTTTCCTCTTCAGTCCTTAGCAGCTGGGCTGACGTCGAGTCAGCCTGTGGAGAAGCTCCGCGCCCTGCCGCTCTGGCTCTCCTTGCAGTACCTGGGCCACGACGGCATCGTGGAGAGGATCAAGCACGCCTCGCAACTCGTAAGCAGCAGCTCACGGGCACAGTGCTTCTGGATGCTTTGCTTCTCTGAATATGGGTTGGAGACTGTTCTTAGGAATCCTCACTGTCTGATTTAAGAGTTTGAGTCCCCAAGCAGAAAGGAAGTTGTGATCGCAGCGGTGGTGCAGGCGATGCCCGGGTGGCTGTCACAGAACGCTCTTGTACTTAGGGATGTTCTGGGATAGCTGTTAATGTGTGTGGCTGATTATCGCGCTGCATTGTTGACCGTGTAGCATATCGGTTTATGTTACAAACAGATTATGACAGCAGAGTGTTTGGGGGAGGGATGTGCTTTTACTGTTAGATTGTATATTTTATTCATTTTTCAAAATGAGAAATACTCTTTCTAAAAAGTGAAATAACATGATCTTTTTTTTTTTTTTTGTCCCTTCTCCTATTTTAACTATTTTGCTTGAAAGCTGTTCAAAGACTTTCTTATTTTCCTACTCCACTTGGAATTGCCTTGATTTAAGTAATAATAAATTACAAATGCCTGACAAAAAGGACTTCAAAACATTTCTTCAGATACAGTGGCAAGTGCACTATTTTTGAAGTTGAATCCTTACTCTAGTAAAAATGAAGTTAAAATATAATGTGTAAGTTAAAAATTGCATTGTTTATATGCAAAACCTTTTTCCTTAAAGGTACAACACTTAAAAAAATTCAAAGAAGGGCAAATGGAAATGGAAAGTTTCTGTAATAGTTAGTGAAGAAGCTGTTGGCGTGAAAGACCTAGAAGAGTGACAAAGATACTTTAAGATTTCGTGGCATCTAAAATTGATCTTAGCTTTTATAATAGTCTATTAATAGTCTCAAACCACAACCTAAGAATGTCTTTTCTAATGAAAATAATTTAGAAAGCAATCATAACTGGTTGCTGTGGTAGCTTTGAGAAGATAACTGCTCTGACACACACCGCTTTTAGTTAGTCAGCGGAGTTGTAACATCTCTGGAACTTTGTCAACAAATATACCAAGACTTTATTTTAATAAATATCACTTTGTCGTCAGTGTTTTACTAAAACCAGAAAATATTACATTCTAAATTTACAAGTAAGAACTCGATGAATCTCTGATGTGTCGCAGGGGTTTGTTCAAAAATAGAAATGATGGTGGTGACTAATGTTTTTCAGAATAATTTTCACCTTCTAAAACTGCATTTGTCTCTTCCTTTTGTTTCCTTTCTGTTGTGCTCTTTTAGAGTCAAAGGTTGCTGGAAAACTTAAAAAACCTGGATTTCATTAAAACTTCGGTACGGTTTACATTTAATACTTTGGTTGTATAGCTTAGTCTTTGCTTGTTAAATAATAATTTTGATTTTAAAAAGTATTTTAAAATACTGCCTAAATTTTAGCCATTGTTTGAAGATGCTTGGTATCTTTCTAATTAAGTTCTGGTGTTCTAATTAAGTTCTGGTGGCTTGGCTGTGTGTGACCTCTGGCTTGTATTGGTTCTGTTGCTGTGTACTCGTGAGTTCGGGGGAGCTGACAGAACAACATCCAGGAATTGTTTCCAGGGGCTGATTTAGTCCCATTTAAAGCATGCATTTGGTCAGTAATACACTTATGAAACCAGTTTCCATAAGCCTCTCCGATACATTCTGGCTGCATCTTGCCCTGCTGTTGAGATGATATTCTGAACCTTATGAAATTGCACACAAAAAGTACCCCAGCTGAGGTTTTTATGCCAGAAATAGTTGTGGAAATTACAGCTGATGTATTCCTTCCAAATTCAGTTTCTGTGAAGATGTCTCATTCAACAGGGTTTGGTGGTTTTATTCCTCCCCCTCCAATTTTAATGGGCGCTTGATAAATAGAAAATACATTCAGCATAGTTTTCTGGTGCAGTATGTGATTCCTGGATCGTTCTGAGTGACAACCACCATTTGTGTAAAAACTGATTGTCTTAGAGGTGAGAAGTTGAACTTGGGAGTTAATTTACTGTAGCGGTTTCCACTGCTGTGTAAAGCAATCTTGCCTCTGTAGGATTGTGAAATGTAGCCTCAGATTGCCTCCAGAAGTTGCTCAGGCCATTTCTCCTGTCCTCAAAGCAGGGTCAGTTATAATTCCTGCTGGAACTTTCTTAATATTCTCCAACGATTCTGAGGTGATTTCCAAGAGACTTTTAATGTTAATATCGGAAAATACTTAAAGCTAAATAAATTGTTTAACACAGTGTATTTGCTAGTGAACATGCTTAGGTTTCTCACTTTATAGTGCCCAGATCTTAATTATGCATGCCTTAAATCACTGCAGTTCTGTTTTATCTGAATAATGATTTACTTTCCAGTGCTTACAGGTATGTTTGCGTACACTTTTAACTTCTGTTTGTTTTTTTCTTTTAAGGTTGAAGATGAACTGAGTTCACCAGTTGTGGTTTTCAAGTTCTTCCGGGAATATTCAAATAGAGGTATGTGATTTTAAAAAACAAAATAAAACAAAAAAAAACCCAAACCACACTCTTTACGTTTTTTTAAACTATTAATTTGGAAAATAAATTTGGTGAGGTCCATGTTATTTGGGGCAATTCTCTTGTATAATGTGCTTTTTTAAAAGTTGTGAATGCTGATTTTAATCTAGTGATAGAATCCATACATGTGATAGCTTCTGATTTCAGAGAGACTGCAGCATTTTAAATTTTCATAACAAGTTATTTTCTGCCTTCTTGTGTGAGGAGAGATTTGCATATGATTTGGATCTTGAGAGCAGATGAGGGAAGCGTCTCATACGATGCAAGCTCTGAGTGTGCTCATGGTGGGAAGATCTTCCTTGGGTTTGTTCAGGCGTTTTGTTCCTTTTAAACTCCTCGCAGATGGCTGCAAAAACCGATTTCTCTGTTTTACTGATTACACTTGCTGTTGCAATAGTTGTGAAAATAGCAGAACACATTAGGAAGAGCTCGGGAAATACTGTCCTGGGTTCGCAGTGGCTGCGCCACACGCGGTTCCGAGCAGAACGTCCGTGCTCAGATGTGCCCTCCAAGAAAGAGGAATTCTGTCCTCTCAGTTACCACAGCGGCTGTTGTTGTGCTGAGGCTGGGGACATGCAGCTGGGGTGAGGCAAAAGGCTGCTAGAAAGCTTCGCAGTTTTGTTACTAGTGTTGATTTTGATTGTCTCTGGATGTTTTGCATTGGGCGTGGTGGAAGATTCGTAGCTGTGCTCGCCAAGTAAAGCGTCCAGGTCCGGTGACCTGGTGGATTGCTTTGTACATTGATGCAGTTATTTGAAAAGCTTTCCTGAGGAGAAGTCACCCACGTGAAGTATAACAATGCAAGATGTTTCACCATTTCTGCATGTTTTATGTGTATAATGGACTCTTTAATCATTAGTAGTATTTTTGTGTGCTTTGAAAGATTAAGTAATCATTTAAACTTGATTAAAAAAGTAGCTGAATGCATCAATTTAAATACTGCAGCCTGCTGTGACAGGATTGTGCTTTGTGAAAATGTTGGTTTTATTTCCATTGGGGAATATGAACGTTAAAACTGAGAGAAGTAGTTTATTGGTTGATTTTAAAACTAGGATATTAAAATCTGTTTTACTTGCAGTATTTGTCATGTTCACCATACTTTTAAAAACTCCCTCCTTGTTAGTCTGCTTGAGGTCCAGTACATGGTATAGATGTGTTTCATTACTGAGGAAGTGTAATTGTCTTTAATCTAAATTTTAGGTTGCTTTTTGTTTAATTAAGTAAATAAAAATCCATTTCTGTGATTCTTGTATCTTTGGATTCAGATCAAACCTCACATGCTGCACAGGCCTCAACTATTCAGCACCCCATAATAAGCAACGAAAGACACATTTATGACACTTTCAATCAGTGGGTAAGAACGGATGCATTTTCTCTTTAGGAAAAAAAGGAGTGTCAGTTGAATGCTTCCAGGGGTCCATCAGTAATTGTAAAACCTTGGGTAGACTAGTTTGATGGCCATTCTTGATCCGATATCCTCTGCAAAGCTAGTGGGCATTTTGGATTTCAAAGATGAATTTGCTCTGAAGCAAAGTTGCTTTCACATTTCTGATTATTTTACATGTAATTATTACTGTAATTGTTCCCGCATCTTAAGATGTTGGGAGTATTTTTTTTTTTCCACTTGGTCTTGAGGGAATATATGAAAACTTCAGAACTCTCTTTAATCAGTTAGACACCTCATTGACAATGTTCTGTGGATTCATAAATAGACAGACTTTCTTTTCCAGATCTTATAAGAATTAATTCTAGAAGCCTGTGCTTCGGAGAGCTGGGTACATAACTATTTTGGATCAGTTGGGTAGTGATTGTGGCGTGCTTAATGGCAGTGACAGATCTGCAGAAGCTTCTGACTTGTAACACTTGTAGCTTATTGGGAATTTTCATGATTTTAACTTTCTGTCTAACTTCGTTGTACCACCAGCAAGCTTAAGGTTTGTGTTACAAGAAGTGATTTTGAGAAATACAGAAAACTGAGTTTAGCGCCTGCTTCTCCTTGACGGTGGGCAGAGGGCAGCCCGAGTCGGGGCCGCGGGAGGTCGTGCTCTGTGCGTCCCTTTGACTGTCTCATCCCCTCAGCTAGGCGAGCAGCTGGGACAGCTGGTTCCTGCCAGTGGAGTGGATGTGGTGGAACTGGAAGATGAAGGCACATGTGTGCGGTTTAGCCCACTGATGACTTCTGCAGGTAACGCGCTTTGGGCAGCCACTTGTAAAAACGGTGATTTGCTGTAGAATTGTGCAACAATCTCCTGGTGTAAAAGCAAATACATTCAAGAAACTGTTTAGTATATTCTCCTCTGATGAGGGTTTTCATGTAAAACAAACCAAACTATCTCATTTTATCATTCCCCGAGCCTTGGCAATGGGTGTGTTAGCGGTAGCTCAGCTGTTGTGGGTGATGTTGCCTCTCTGCAGAGAAAGACTTTTATAGATTATTTTTTAAAATCATTAGGAAAAGCAAGGTGAGAAGCTTTTTTCTTCTAACAGTTATAGAAGAAATATGAAGGATAAATCATCTCTGACATCTGACGTGAGAGGATCCTGGTGTAGGCAGAAAAGTAGATTTTAGAATAAAATGACTTGGTGATCCTGTAATGTTTTGTTTGTTTTGTTTTAAACCAACATGGAAGCTAATTCATGATCTGTTTGGCCATGGGCAGATAAATGTTCCTGATGCTAGCTACCCATGTAATGAAAGAGGATATTGTCCTTATTAGTTTGTGACATCAGAAAATCCTTTTGATTAGCTTATTTTCTATGAAATCCTTAACTCTCTTCATTTTGATGTGTTGGTGGATACATAACTGAGGAAAAAACACTGTTACATAGATCAAGATATTTCAATACTACCTGTAAATTGTGTTTATGATTAACTTTCTAAGTGGCTTCTTTACAGATGACTTAAACTTCTATGTGATGTCCATTCACTTTTATCACACACTAACACATCTGCTCTTTAGTTTTAGGAACTGAAATACAAGATGTTGATCAGTTAGTAGACTGCTTAAAAATGAAGATACCAGTGTTGACAAGTACACTGCAACTGAGAGAGGAATTTGAGCAAGAAGTGCGGAGGACAGTAGGCCTGTTGTATATTGAAGACCTTAGCTGGCCAGGATTAGGAGTTGTAAGGTAATTTTTTCGATTATTTTCTTCATAATATATCTGGATAGAATGTATGTTAACAGAAAGGAATATGTGGTCTCTTCTGTAGTGATTCAGATGTAGGGTTTGCTGATTATTCTCGGGCTTTGCACCCAGTCGAAGCTTTTGAGTACTTTTAAAAACCCTGCCTTTTCAATGTTGTTTACTTTATTTTTTAAAAGAAAAGCTGAGGAGCTGTTTTAGCAAAACTAGGGCACCAGTTCTAATATCGGAAGCAGCGTGTGGATCTGTTCTGTCGATATGCGTATGTGCAAATGTGTCCTGCTGTATTTAGCCAAGCATATCTTACATTTTTATCTATAGTGGGATTCACTTGCACGCTGAATATGGCTTCAAAAGCCCTTCAAGTATCAGTTTGATCCTCCAATACAGTCTTCTGGGAAGGATTCTGTATAGTCAAACAGTTGAAGTATAACCTAAAAATCTGTTGTGTTCAGTTAAGTTTGCAGCAGCAAACTCACCTCACCCCAAAATCTGTGATTATGGCTGAGAACAAATTTATTGTAATCTGTAACATTCTAAGGTTTTTGGTTCCTGAAATACAGGAATTCGTGGAAACGTGCTAAATGTCTGTGTATTTCTGTACATACTGTAAAGTGAAATTACTGTCTTCTGGCTTGGTTTGAAGATACAACTATCACAGTGATGGGAAGAATGATGACAAACAAGAAAAAGAACTAGAAAAAATCAATACAGAACTTCTGAAAAAATTAAATGAACTGGAGTCGGATCTCACTTTTTCGTTGGGTAACTGCGCTCTTTAAAATCGTCTGTTCAAGCTGGTAGTCGTTTTATTGGCTGGGTTATAATGGTTCAATAGGTCAGCCGTATGTAGATCATTAGAATGGAAAATGACACTGCTTGTAGAAACAGCAGCTGTAACTTTGTTTCCTCCTCCCCCCTGTTTGGGTTGGTAAATGTTGAGCAGGGTTAGGAGGAGGCGCAAGGTGCACTCTTCTCAAGCACCTGTGAAAACTGCAGCGTTCCTTTTTGTGCACGTGGCATACTCAGGTAGTGCCGTATCTAGGCAAAAGCAGATCTCCTGCAAAGCCCCCTGACCAGTTCACTGCTTTCTGTGGCTTCGTAAAAGCCTCAGAAGACTTTAATCGTCATTGCCGGCACTTCCCGCCGTGCGTAGTGCCACTTTATAATAGTAACTTGCTGACAGAACTCCCATCATCTTCTCGTCAGCTTTCAAAGATTAAGTGCCCTAGAGCTGTGGAACTGAGTGAGCTGCAAATGGCAGAAAGTAACAAGTTTGAAGCATATTCAACACTGGTAATTACACAACTCCTTGGCTGTACCAAATATCCACTGTCTTGATCAGGTGGTGTTTTCTCTTTTTGAAAACCCACAGGTCGAAGCTTTTTTAAGTCTGCGTAATTTATACCTATGCAGATACTGGCCTTAATTACTGAAGAGTGTGTGTGTGTGTATCAGAATTTCCAGATTCACGAGCATGAGTATGGCACTTATTGTGAGAATGCTTTTTTGGACATCACAAAGACTTGATTCTCCCTGTGCTCACAGGTCCAGAATTTGGGGGGCAGAAGAACTGTGTTTATATCGGCATGGTAACTGAGGATCTGGACGTGTCCGAGTTAGTTGAAACTATTGCAGCAACAGGCAGAGAAATTGAAGAAAATTCAAGAGTATGTATTAATAAATCACAGAGCATTTCAGCAACTTTTTTTTTCCCCTTCCACATTGGCTTCAGGACATGGTTTTGTTCTTTGTGAACGTAAAAGCTTTCCTTGCCTGCAACAAACTGCATTAACTACTGTGGAAGTAAAAATCTGTGTTCGCAAAAGGAGAACTTGTATTACAGGATGATGATGTTCTGAGGATGTCCTGATTTACATTTGTGATCCCGTGCTCAGTAGTGCTAATGGAAAACTTTAGTAGTACCGAAATAGGCTCATTTTATCACTAAAATTTAAGCTGTCATAAAAAAACCCAAAAAGCCCAAAAGGGCAGGTGGGGGCTGCGTGTGAGCTGGTGTTCCTCATAACTGCTGGCTGCAGTGCGGTTGAGGTTGTTTATGTACCAATTTTAAGATTGTGCCCTAAAATGTGTGGGGAAAAAAAAATTAAATTGGTGTCTTAAAAGTGGAAATGACAAATTACTATTGAAGTACTAAAGGTGATGATGCAGCTTCTTCTTGTAAAAGCATTTGCCTGATTAGAGTTCTCCAGGTGTTCTCAAAAGTAAAATTCAGAAATGACCTGCATCACCAATGAATGTCTGTCCGTTCATTCCTCTAGTATTGGATATTTAATTTCTTCACTTAAAAAATAAACAGAACTTTAGCAATACTTTGCCTGTTTCTGCCCATGGGAATATGTTGATTTTGGCAGTGATATTTTTTCTAGCAGTGCTTCCTGGGGACTTTCTGTCCACTCTCTGCTCCCTTGGCTGCTTTGAGGGTGAGATGAAAGATGGTTTGCCTGTAGAGGGCCTTCAGTATTTTTACCTGTTGTACTTGACAGATTAGGAACCAAATGCTGGAATGTGGGTCACTGATCTGAAAGCTTCTAGGGAGGAGCAGTGAGTGCTGGAGGACTCCAAGGTGCAATCCTTGGAACCAGCTAATCTGTGCTACTGAAAGGATCTTAGACCATTTGATCCAGAACTGAGAACTGGAACCGATCTGTGACAATGACACCTGTGCCATTCAGATTTAGTGGTTTGGTTCAAGAGGGAAGCTTTTAGAAAGAACTATTCCAGTATCAGGAAGCCCTTGGGACATGTAGATCTGGACACTAAAAGGCAGAACCAAATTTTAAGACAAATTTCTTGACTGGAGCAGAAAACAAGTGGTTCTTGTACTTGCAGAGCAAGCCCATTGCATTCCCTCCTGCAGTCAGTACCTTGGAGTGTCCAGCTCACTGCGGTGATCAGTTCCTGGCTCACTTCTTCCCCAGGGAAAAGTAGCAGATTCTTCTTTTTCCTTTATTAGCTGACGGTAACCAAAATTTTTAGAATTTTGGAGGAAGTGCTGGTACTTGGGACTTGTGTTATATTAAAATGCAAATCAGGTTACAGAAGTTGGCATTGGTCTTTCTCAAGACAAAATTGTGACTTTGATCTCTTGGGTTTGTTCATTTAGTGCCCCTGCAGCTCTCCTGTTAAGCTGCTTGTTCTCTGCAGCATAGAACATCCCTGACGCTGCCAGGGGATGCCACGGAGACCAGATGGGCAGTTTTTATATTGAATTTGAAAAGCAAAGTTCACCCCAGACTGACACATATCTGGCTTGGCTTACTGTGAAGCTGGTTTAAGTCCTGGTTATTTCTAGAAACCAAAATGTACTCTCTAAATCTAAAAATTCTTCCCAGTCAGATTCAGCATCTGACGAACACTTAAGTGCTAAGCAGCTCTTTGAAGAATTTGGGTCAGAGGCTCGTTTCTAAGTAAAAGAAAATTATGTACCATTCTGGTTTAAAATGACATTCTGTCCTCTGGGTATCATGCAGTCAGCCTGTGACTTCTTTAATTTACAGTCATAAAGAAATAGTGTTTGTCAAATACTGTCTTAAATTAGAAATATGACTACCGTGTTTATGTTCTGAAAACCTGAACTAAAATGACAACTTCAAGTCCAAATAATAGTTAGTTATATAATTTCTGGTTTTTTATTAGCTGTTGGAAAACATGACTGAAGTTGTCAGAAAAGGGATACAGGAAGCCCAACTTCAGCTTCAGAAAGCAAATGAAGAACGACTTCTGGAAGAGGTAAGGCGGTGAACGTTAGTTTTCCAGGTAACTTGAAGCAGCCGGTCACAGCCTGGGAACTTGCTCAGCACCTGGTGTTTGTGCCCCCTGCAGGGACTGCTCCGGCAAATACCCGTGGTAGGCTCAGTGCTCAACTGGTTTTCTCCATTCCAAGCGTCACCAAAGGGAAGAACATTTAATTTAACAGCAGGTAGGACTCTGTGCATCTGCAACTATGTTACGCTGTCGTTAGAACTGTTGCCAGTTTTATACCAAATTGCAACACGCTTTCTTGTGCTGATTTGATGGTGAGTGACATAACCCACCTGCGGGATGTAAGAGAACCTGCTCTTCACTGTTTCTGCAGCACTCGGTCAGACAATCTTCTAACTTCACTCACACAGCTCATGTTTTGTTCTTGCATGTTGAGTCCCATTAAAAAAAGCTGTATTAGATATTAGTTAAACACTAGTAGTGAAATAATTTCCATGACTTCTGGCTACATACGCTGCAAAAGTTTGGTGTTTATGCTGTGTTTGTAGACAACGTTCGCTAGCAGTGTAGCTCAGGTCTTAGACTGTTCCTTCTGATGTATGTGCATGTGTCCTCTTGAGTGTGCCCACGACGTGGCATCTGGATGTGCTGCTGTGCTACTGGAACTTGATGTCTCTGAAATCCTGGGCTGTGGTATCATTGGGCTGTTGCCACACTGAAAAAGTACAGGCAAAATAGCGCAGTGTCTGACAACAACGGGGTAGAACTAGCTAGGACTAGTGTGAACCTTGCTTTGTGGGAACCAGCAACAAATATTACAATGTGAGACTATTTGTTTACTCGTATATTGGTAATTCATGTCTGATGATGTGAAAAGAACTGCCCATAGCTTTTGCAGCATTAAGAATGGATGGACTCATGTAACACTTCCTGAAATTACAAATTTTCACTGTAAAAACTGTGGTAGAGTTGGAAAAGTGAATGTTGGACCTAGAACAATAGCCCAGCTGTCTCAACGAGGAGGTGCTTCCTGCTCTATTTGGGACCGACCTTTATGATTCTTGATGCACCCACTGGGAGGTGTTTCTGGCAGAGACCAGCAGGGCTCCCTTGAGCCCACGGACTCTGCTCACAGCTTCCCTGTCACTTGCGGCCGAGAATCCATCTAGTATTGGGAAATGAATTGCCATTGAGTGGCTGTTTCAACTCAACCTAGCATGAGCACGTTCAGAAATGTGCATTAAAAATAAGATTTTTCTTATGTAACTTACACAT
Organism: Apaloderma vittatum; assembly: GCF_000703405.1. Lineage (NCBI taxonomy): Eukaryota > Metazoa > Chordata > Aves > Trogoniformes > Trogonidae > Apaloderma > Apaloderma vittatum. The sequence continues at coordinate 9,423 of NW_009729975.1, read as the reverse complement.
AGAGATGAATTTGTCTAGTTTGTGCTACCTTCAACCTGACACTCTGTGAACCCGCAGGCTCTCTAGAATCCACAGAATCTACGTACGTATCAAAGGCCCAAGGAACAGGCACTACTCCACCACCAACTCCAACTTCCAGCCTTGCAAAGCAAAGACTTCCTGGTAAGTTTGTGTCTTAGTTTTATTTCCAAAACTTGTTAAAACTTCCTGCCATCTGAGTTAAATGACACAGGAAAACCCACCACATCATTTTCCATTTTTCACAATTATCTCGTAATCAGCTCATCTTCTAGTACCTTAAGTCTACCCTGAAAGCCTTAATTTATTTTAAACATGGCACGGAGCACCACGGCTGTGGTTTTGTCCCCAAGAATTCTTCCTGGGACTACAGGAAGTTGTTACCCCATTAACTTGACAAGTCTGGGATCTTCCTCTGGAGTATGAGATAAGGTTACTGAGTTTTAAAAATAAGCAGGTAAACAAGCCAAAAGTGCTATTTGAAATAGAAGCATAAATAATGTATAACCATGTATTTCAGCAACTGCATTGCTGTTGCTACCTCGTATTTTGTGGGGAAAAGTCATTCTAAGGTGAAGATCTGTTAAGTCTCTGGCACTTTCTGTGTAGTTCTATGAGTAATTACCGTTGATTTGACTGGCAGGAAACCCATGGTTTCAGCTCACCTTCTGAGTTGGTTGGCTTCCAGCCTATGATCTTCAGTGCACGTTTTTACCTCAGAGCGACCCCATTGTGCCTGGAGGTGGCTTGTTCTTCAGCTGAATTTTAACGGCCTCTGTGTGTGCAGGATAAAAGGCCGAGTGCTACCGCCCTGCCCTCACAGCTCCAACTGCAAGCAGTACGTCTTTGTTTAGGGGACAAGTTAGCACCCTGATGAAATCTGTTACTTTGCAGTCTAAAAACTCAGATACTTTCCTTTAAACTCAACTTGTGTACAACCGTGTTTTGTATTTGCTGCTTTCACTAGTATCATGTTCTGCAAATCCTTTACAGGGCAGAAAATTTTTAAAAAGTCTCTGAGAAGTTCTGATGCATTCAGTGAGACCAGTTCAGTCAGCCACTGCGATGATCTGGAGAAGCTGGATCCGAGAACCCCACCTCTACCCCCTGGCCAAGAGGAAGGACCTTCGGAGACAGAAAAACCAGAGGAGCAGAAGGAGGTGGCGCAGGCAAGGACAGACACTGAGGACATTCAAAGTGACAAATCGCGACACAACTGCACGAAGGTAGAGGAACAACAAAGTCAAAGATAAAATCCAGCCTGTGGATTTCAGACTTTGCGGAGGAAGCCCATGCCCCAGGAGGCAGGGGGTTAATGATGCATTAAAATGTGAATGGTGCCACACACTAGTACAGTACTAACTACTGTAACTTAGCAACTGGGATTTTGCACAAATAGAAATTTCCCCCCGTCCCCCACCCAGGACAAAGATTTGTCTTATCGTACACTTGTTACAGTTGCTTTAATCCTCTACATGTCGGTGTCACCAAAGTACTAGTGAAATTGATTAAGTGCTTGTAAACATTTGTCAAAACAATTGGCAGCTCTCCTTCCTGTAGGACTCTAAGCATGATAATAGTTGCTAAATAACCCATGAGCCATACACAAGATGAAGAATATGGTTGCACCCACTGATTGTAAAAGTCTTATTTTATGTTAAAACACTAAAAAAAAAATCGACTGCCAATTAACCTTTTTAATATTTAAAATTCAGTTTAGCCTCTCCTGCAAAACACACTAGCTCTGTTTTGCTGCTCTTTTTTACTGTCTAAAGAACATTGCCAAACAGCTCTGATGCGGTGAGCGTGAGGGCGGGGGCTGCCTGTGTCTAGAGGAGTTGCTCGATAGTACTTTGCCACCACCCGTTCCTTCCTGCCCGTGTGGGATGTGGCCACGCACGCCCTGGGTGCCGCAGGGACAAGCTGGACTGAGGCTTAAGCCTTTTAGAAAGAACCTGTGCCTCTGCACGGCTTCCTGCTCCGCCGTGGAAGGAATCACCAACGCCCCGTTATTTTCCTTTGCACGGCATTTATAAACCAAATACTATTGAACGCGTTTATGTAGTGTAACTGGAGTTCTTTCTGTTGTGTATTTTTCAACATAGTTGTAGTAAAGCTTGAAAACCCAATACATTTGTGATGGTTTCAACACTTATTTTTTTGAATAACAGTTACTTACCTATGGTAGGATTGTACAGATTCAGAGAAATTACATAGGTTATTTACATTGCAGCACAACCATAGTGTGTAGGACTACTTAATGCACAAGCAAAGCTTTGGGAAAACAAAAGCTAAGGTGTAGAAGTATTCTCCCCTCCCCAATATTTTTAATCACTTTGCTACAACTTTTCTGAGGCTTTTGTGGAAAGGTAATCTTTAGAAAAGATTGTTTTCCCCAGGGTGTCTGATTTTTGGGGAAAAATCATCCATCACTATAGAAACGGATACAGGTACTGTAGTGTGTTTCACGTGGGTTTTTTTTTTCTCCCTCCTAAAACAGATAAATTAACACCATAATGGTTGTAGTGAGAGCAGGACTGACTTTGGTAATCTGAAAAAATTGGGGGTTTCTGAATTCTATTGTCACCTGATTTGACTTTCAGCTTCTTGATCCTGTGGGGCTGGGATGCCAGGAACAAGGTTAATTTTGCTATCGGGGCAATTATGTAAATCAGTGCAATTTTTTTCTAAAGTGCAAAAGCAATTAAGTTGACTAGTCTTCCTTACTGGTTTCTTTGGTGCAATGAAGTATGTTAATAAGAGTAATTTGTTGGAGATCAAGTTATCGCCACAAGGATTAATTTTTAATGTTTTTATATCTGGAAGTGTTAAAACCAGTAGTTTTGTTGGAATGAGCTTCATTCTTTAGATACTATCTGAATGTTTCAATAAAGATTCTTCAAATTATTACTCCTGAACTAAGTTATTGTTGAAGAATATTTCCCTACGTTTCAGTAAGCTCTGAGCATGCGCACTGCTACCTCTCTTCGTCAAATTACTGGATTGGAACAATAGAACGTAAACGAAGCCAAATTCTTACTTCAGGTAGCAGTGATTCCTACGTAAGTAATGCAGAAAAAGCAAGTTACTTCTGTCAAAATAGTTTATTTTGAAAAAGTGCAGGAACAACGGTATTTATGACCAGCAATATGCTTTTTGCAACAAATTGCTCTTCTTGCAAGACTGTATTTCCCTAAAGCTGTTGTGGTGTTTGGTTCCAGGTTAGATTTTGCCAGAACAAACCTGTTCCCACAACCCTTCATTGTTTTTTTTGTAGATGCGAGGTTTCCTGTCAGGGAACAGGGAGCGAGATGGAAATGGATGTTCTTTTAAAAACGTTAACGTAGATCTAATGTGGGAAACAAAGTGGGGTGGCTCAGCCAGGGGCGATGTGGAAAGATTCTGAAAAACAAGATGGTAGCAAGAGCTGCTTGACATTCAGAGCACAAAGTTCTCCATTATCCTGCCTTTTAATAAAATTATTTATTTCCCACCCTCCCTAGGAGTATACCAGGGAAAGTTCTGACAGCCCCTCCCCTTCTCTTTACTTCAGCTAGAAGGAGAAAACAAGGTCAGTTTCAGGTACCTGTAAAATCTGTGTATCGTCTTGTTCCAGCCAGAAATCCACATGTGGGAAAGGCCTCCAGAAGTAAGGCCCAATATGAAGCTGTTCCATCTTTGCATCGTAAATGTTCGTGAGCTGTAACACACACAGGAGAGAGGCAGCAATTTAACTTTCAGCTGTGAGCTTAAGCTGCAGCTTCTGCCTTAGACATACTGGGTGGCAGCTCAGCCCCCACTTTGTTCCTACTGCATGAAGATTAACCAGTTATTCTTGCAAACGAGACATTAAACTGTAACAGCACACCCAGAACTAAAAGACCCTGCCGGGATTACACGCGTGACCTGAATCTCTTTACATAAGCGACTCTGCTGGCTGTGCTGCCTGGGCAAGGCTGGCCCTGGCAGACGTGGGGTGAGCTCCTGCCCACCACGAGCCTGGGCTCTGCTCTTCTGTCTTTCTCATTTGTTTTGTTACTGACAGAACACAACAGACGTGTTTGTTCCTCACACTTCTGACATTTCATTGGCCCTAACTGATCTCCCCTTCCGGCAAAAATACTTTTTATCCCCCGTTATTTTTACTCACTGGTGCTCCTGTTAAAACATGGGCTGAACGCAAATCCTCATCTGGCCCTTTTTCTGGGAAGGTTGCAGGGAAAATCTCTGCTGTTTTAACATTCACAGCTGGTAGGAAACAGAGTTGAAATACCAAAACAATTTACAAAACATTTCTGTAAAATCACTGTGCCCCCAACACAACTACGTTGCTGGAACTTTAGAATCCAATACTGTTCTTGTATTTCTCAGTAGCACAGACCCTGTAGCCTCTGACAGCATTATTTCTGCTTTATCTTGCTTTGGCAGCATTTCAACATTCCCAAAGAATATCTTCAGAGATACTTAAACTAATTAGAAAAAAAAACAACACACTGAAAAGAAGGTTGGAATTTTAATCCCCGAAGGTTAGCAGAGTAGCTTGATATTGACAAAATCAAAAGTACAGTTAAATGAGGAAAATCTGCTTGCATCTGTACACAGCTCCTTCCACATATGCACCTGCTAACTGTGGTACCAGAAAAAAAAACCTTCTATTTTCACCTACACCTCCAACAGCTGCAGCACTTAACTTTTAGGACAGGCTTTACCTAGTCATTAAAAGCAGCCCATTTGCTACTGGAATCTGAAAAGTGATCCAGTTACAAACAATTACACTCTGTTTAACTCACCTATTCCGTAAATGATTGGAAAGTGAATATCCTTTTCTTCTCTGTCATTTAGCTCTGTAAGGAAAAAAAAAAAAAAAAAAAGAGTCAAACTTGCAGAGCTTTGGGTATTTTTCTGAGCATCATTCATTTAGTTGTGCATTATCAGAAAACAGATCTGATGTTGCAAAAAGACAGCAAGAAAAAAACCAAACCAAAACAAGAAAGCCTAAAAGAAATACAGAAAAGGTGGTACAGGTCAGTAACAACCTGCCTGGGGCCTGGAGCAAGACTTTATCTCCTCACATCACAGCTGGCTCCAGCCCACTGCCACCCTGCTTTCTGCATGGGCAAGTTACAGATAAAAAAAAAAACAACACCAGAACACACAACTACCATGATGATGCCAAGCGTGTCACCAACAGCACCGAAATACAAAGACGATGGAAGCACAGCCTGAATATAATAGGAAGAAAAAGAAATTACTTCTTCCTTTATGTGACATCACTCGCTATGCACTGAGTTTTCGAATTCCCGGGAACCTGGAGAGAGGCAGGTCTAACAGCCCAGAAGGTCAAAGGTCTGCCAGTGCCTTTCCCAGTTGCCTGTCAAGAGAGTCGCAGGCACGCGGCCACTTTCTGCAGGGCAAGGGCAGCGAAATAGCCCGGTAACCATCACGGGTGGGTTCTACTGTCCAGCAGCTGCACTTCAGCAGCACCTGGTAAGGAGGGAATCCTCCTGGCGCTGTCTGACATCTCAACACACGCTACCAGAAACTAAACTAAAAATGACAAATCATTATAATGGTCTCATGCTGTTCTTTCTTACAGGACAGAAAAGACCCCTCTGCTTTCAGTGGCTAAAGATACTTCAAAAATCAAGGCAATATTTTCTTACCTGTTACACAGAAAGTCACTAAATGAACATCATCGGGTTGGAGATCGAAGGCTCCTACAGCAACAACAACAGCAGCAATGTGTAAGACTGACTGGTGGCACAGCAGGGGCTGTACACAGACGAGGGGCACTACGAGTGCTGCGCGCTGCGCAACAGCTGGGCACAGATCCCTAACGCACTGCTCCTGGGTAAGGCAACAGAGCAAAGAGCATTTTGTGGATTTGCTTCAAACTAACTTCTCTAAAATTAAAGCTGCAACTGCTAAACACCACGGGAATTTAGAGAGAACGGCCATTTGCAGTAGCAAAAACATGCCAAAAAAGGGTGGTGTGCCACTTACTATTTTTACTGATACTAGTTTAGCTCTGGTTGCGCATCAGCTCTGCTTTAGATCACTATACATTTAACAGCTTATATTTAAATATATCTTCCTAAAATGTGACATATATAGCAAGAAAACCAGCCCTTCATTAGCTCTAAATTAATTCTGCTTTTCACCATCCCACACACTAGAAAAGAAATATTTTTTTAAGTCCTAATAGCAATATAGCACTCTTGTTTCAAATTGTAACCTGATGCGTGAATGATGCACCAGAAAGTTTAAAAAATAAATTAAGCAAAATACTTTATTCTGTACAGAATTCTCATGTAACACAGCTAGCAGGTATCATGAGGTACAACGGCCGCGAGGGTGCATCCCAGGATGTCTGCCGGTTCCATTTTTCGTTTTTATTTATCCCCTTGGCCACCAGCCCTGACATCTGCCCCAGTCCCTGTGCTGGCAGCGGGGCGAGGCCTCTCCACACTCAGAGAGGGCTCAGCACTAGCCCAAGCACTTGTCAGTAACAAGGTACTTTACGTTTCCAATTTTTTTGTAAATCCCCACAATCGCTTCTCTGGACTATAGGTTTTACAAACAGACATAACACCGTTCATCAAACAATTAAATTTTATGGCATTAAGGTATGAAATGAACAAAGTTAAACAAAGTCACCCACATGTATAGATTTAGCCAGTGACAGCACTTGACCGAGATGATGTAGCGTATCGACAGCAGAGCCAGGAGTCAAGCCCAGCTGAACTGTGCCCCAGCTCTACACACCAGCATGTAAGCCAGGAAGCAATTTGAAGTTTAGCCCCTCCATCCCACACAGCAGCCACATGCGAGCCTCGGGAGTCCAACCCCTCTCCACACCAAGTTCTCGGGGAGAGAAAACATCCTTCTAAACAAATGCAGCTTTCTTTCCATTAAATGAGAGGGGACTCAGATTACAAACAAACTTTACCCAAATCCAGCCAGAACTTTTTTTTTTTATCGGACACGAGAGTGGAAAAAACGTGAACTTACTAAGAAGCTGATTAGTAAGTTTTTGTGATAACTGCCTATCATCATTGAAACCTCCAACTAGGTGCACTTCCAGCCTAACAGAGACGGAATAACAGGAAACAGCAATTAAAAAGACATCCCAAAGTGAACACCTTTACAAAATAATCCCCAGCCCAAACTGCAAAACAGTCATTAGGGAAGCCTCACTTGTTATAAACACATGCACCAAGTCCATTTCCATTACACGGCAAGTTACAGTAATTCCATTCTGGACACTTCAGGGATCATCCATGAAAGAGCACAAATTAAGAATGCAGGGAGGCATCGAGTGCATGCAGCTCCAACTAAACCGGGCTCTCTCCGAGGGTCAGTCAGGTCTGGACTGAACTCAGTCATCACCTTTCAGTTCCCAAGAAAGGCTTAATTAAACATGAAGACATTTGCTCCTGTGACCCCCTCACAACTATTCTGGACCACACAGCAGGGTTCTTCTCTGAAGACTTGTCTTATGTAAAGACAAGTATTAACAAACTGAATTTTTTAGAGATCGTATCTTCTAAATTCATTGAGTTTATGTTCTTGTAAAAGACAATGGGCAAAATGCTCCACACCCAGAAAAGAACCTTGTTTCCTAAATTCTGTTTCAGAGCTTGTTTCCCCCCACTGTTTTGTCCCGCTCCCCCCCCCCTTTTTTTCTTTTTTTTAAATGCAGGAGTTAGAAAAATCTCAGATGGACTCTCGGGTCCCAGAAGGAATTTACAAGACCAACAGCCTAGAAGGAAAACTATGCCATAAAACCAAAACCAGTTCTTTGACAAATTTTGCACATCTGAAACAGAAGTTAACTAGGAAACAGTAAACACAAAACCTCACAATGTCATTTTACAGAGACACTAACCAGAACAAAGCCATGCCTTAAACCACTGCTAAAAATACCCTCAAAATCATCATCAAGGAAATTGCGACATTTCACGTCGTTCCTGCACAATTACCTTGTTTGAACCCCATATAATCACATCAAACCCCCCACCTTACAAACTACAGTACCCTTTGAGAAAAACAGCGCACAAGGAATAAGAGCAGAGCTGACCTTCCAGATCCCGTGGTGTCAGAGAAAGATTTTACTGAGCTCATGATAAGCGACACCTCAGCTTCCGTGTCTGATCCGTCGCAGTGTGTCAAGCAGGTGGCTCCACTGCCTGCGGAAGACATAAGAAGAGAGTTAATGACTTTGTGGGAGACTGTTATGCTGCCACAACCAAAATCACGGACCGTTTACACTACCATAGCACCATAAGAGCAACATCCACCACCACGACCTCGCCTCCTCTCAGCACAGCAGCCTCCACCAGAAGAGATGGGCTGACCAGAGGCAGTGACCTCTCTGTGTGCCGCACTAGAAACTCCCTAGAACTCATGTGAGAGGTACAAGCATCCTCTTGACCAGGACCAGACAATGTCTCTAACGCCAGAAATCCAGACACATCACATGGGTATTTCCATAAATCCTACCCCTGTTATCACCAAACCCTGCAGGCCCAAACTGCTGACACAGCCAAGGTCTGCAACTGCCGCTGCCACAGGGGCCAACTGAGTTTAGGATCCACTCGCTGAACCACCAGAACATGGAATCTCTGACACTAAACACACCAACTCTTTGAACAAGTCATTTAGTTAATGCACCATTTGAATTTTTGAGACTGAAGCTTATACAAACGTATTTACAGTTTGTTTTATTAATGCAACATAAACCAATAATAAGTCATTACTTTGGGGGTACAGATTTTACTCTGAACCTCCTTTAAAGATACCTGTGTGTCGGAGCACAACTATGTGGCAGGTAGTGGCATCATCGGATCCAAGAATGGAAACAGAACCTATTTTAAAGGAGAGAAACATTGTAAGAACTCCGTTCTCACAATCAGTGAGAAGTGGAAGAAAAAAATAAAAAAAGTTTCTGTTCCTACATACCATCCTTAGGGGTAGTCACTGCAAACTCTCTCTGCTGGACATATAGAAGACCTTTGGGTTCCACAATTTGAGCAGGCTGACTTCTCAGAAGTTTTGCCTTTTCCTAAAGATAAATGATTATAACAGAGACTACAGAGGCTGAATTCTCAGGTGTATCCATTACTGGATGGAAACATCACCTCTGAAAAGCAAAGGGATCCAGGTCAGAGAGAAACATTTTGTATTATGGATTATTCTGCATCTTGAGAATTTTTTAGTTTCCTGATCTAGCAAAAATTGTTAAAACCTATAGATACACAAAGCCCTTTCCCCTGCTTTATAGATAATAAAACGGAGGCAGAAGAAAAAACAGCAGGACTTGTCACAGATTAGACAATACCAAAGCTGATTTTGGAAGTTTAACCAGGGCAGGAAACCGTCCGGCCCGGCCCCCTCAGAGACCCC
>NW_009729974.1:10959-15698 GCF_000703405.1 Apaloderma vittatum | reverse complement strand
ATCAATCCCATATTTTATCAGCTTGGAGACTGTCATGCAGGACAGTGTCAAAGGCTGTGCTCAGGTACAAGTAAATGACGTCAGTTGCTCTTCTCTTGTCTATTGATGTTGTGACCGTCTCAGAGAAGGCCACCAGGTTTGTCAGGCACTATTTGCCCTTCGTGAAGCCATATTGACCGTACTCAAGCATCTCTTTGTTATTCTTCTGCCTCAGCAGTGCCTCCAGGAGGATCTGCTCCATGATCTTACCAGACACAGAGGTAAGACTGACTGGCCTATGGTTCCCCGGTTCATTCTTCTTTCCCTTTTTGAAAATGGGGATTATGTTTCCCCTTTTCCAGTCAGTGGGGACTTCACCAGACTGCCATGACTTTTTGAATATAATAGAGAGGGGTTTAGCAACCTCATCCACAGTTCCCTAAGTATCCGTGGGTGTATCCCATTGGGTCCCATGGACTTGTACACTTTCAGGTTCATCAGATGGTCACAAACCTGATCTTCGATTATGATGGGCAGTTCTTTCATGCAACCCCTGCCATTGTCTTCTGTGACTTCGGGAGTGTGGCATCTGTCTAAAGTAAAGAGGGAAATATGTTCTGATTCCAACAGTGCACTCAGGATGGAAACAGGCTTCCAGTTGAAGACATTTTTGTAGATGTATTTTATTGGTTTGATAGCACATCAGCAGTAAAAAAACGAATATGTGGAATTTATCAATTAGTTGACATGAGCTTAAGACAAATCTTCAGCACCTCATGATAGTCTGTTGCAACTGCCTCCACCTGTAGTACTGTTGGATACACTTCGCTAGTTGTACACTAGCTCTTTTCAAGCAATTTTCATTTTTGTGAATGTAAATATTTTTATTCTCAGTTCTTATGTGCAAAGGCTTTTAAGTGACCAAGAGAAAAAAACATGCCAAGATGCACTTGCATTATATTTCTATTTTTATGTTTTTTCCTTGTAATGCCAAAGTACTATGCATTTATCTGGTTTGACCCAATTAAGTAATTCATGAAAAGCTACTTTGCTAAAGTTCACTGATTCCAGCTACTACTGCAGATGACAAACAGGATTTATTGGGTTACTACTGCACACTGAAAGGTAATCAAAGGCTGAAACATAAAAACATACAATAGAAAATGCATCTATCCTCCAAAAAGAACTTACTACTGGTAAGGATTTACATTACATTCCTCTAAATACAAGCACAATGTATCGACTGGAGAAACTGTAAAAGGTAAAGAGCTAAGTTACATAGGAAAGATCAGTCCTTACACAACAAGGATACAATACTAACACACTGCTTACAAGTCTTGGAAAATGTATCTTTAAAAATTGAGAGTCTAGTAGAAATTGGCAGAAACAATGGAACTATAATACCAAGGCCCCAAAGTCTGATCATGAGCATCAGTGAGAAAACTTTGTTGCTTTGTAGTTAGGAACTCATTCTTGAAAAGTCTCTCTCCCTTTCCCAGCTGCTTTCCACCCTTTCTTGCTAGTAGACCAGCAAATTGAAAAGACATTGATGCCACTTAACGTACTTCTGCATAATTCACAGGTGCCATAAGGTGTGTGCCCAACAAAAAATTGTACTTGCATTTACCTGCAGTAGCAAAACTGAAGCGTCCATACAGTAAACTGCTTATTGTCACAAAGATTACACCTCCTCCTCCAGGCATCCTGTCCTGTGCCAGCCCATGCAAATTTCCACACTTCTCTTTAATTTGGTTCTGTCACTTTAAATTCCAAGGACTGTGCCAGGAGCCAATACGCTTGGTGACATGAGACACAGTGACTCCATCACCACAGAACAGGCTGAACAGCACCAAAACCCCCACAAAATTTATCTGGAAATAAAACAACTGAAATACAATTCATTCAAATAGCAGCAACATATACTTCAGCCTTAGCTACACTTGTGCTGGAGACAAGCACAAATATCCTTTCTTAACAACAATAGAAAAATCCTGCTGTGTGAGCAAGGTGGTGCTAAGGGGAGGACAGGATGTTGAGCTGGAGTACTGCTCCTTGTACCTCATCACTCTGCTTGGCTGGTGTAAAGAATACAGCTAAAATACAAGGAGAAACCCAGAGCCAGCAGTCTTGAAATGGGATTAGTGCCTGCCTGTTCTCCCCTCCTTTGTGTACGTGTAGATTCATCGCTTCTGATACTGTTCTGGCTATCCAGCCACTCCTGTTATTAATGGCAGATTGGAAGTCAATCAAGAGGAATGTCTCAGAAACCCTTCAGAAATCACTGGGACTCTCTGGGAGGATACAAGAGCATCACTGTTACAAAGCACCAGGGATATGCTCAGTGCTTTCCTTTCCTCAAAGGGCTTAGTCATACAGGACTGCAGGTAAGGAGAGCACTGAGCCAGCTTAGGGCTTCTGAGTTCACCGCTTTGCTAGTTGTGACTCAATGAAGATGAAATAGATGCTACATGTTGGTCAACAGCGATTATGTGCCCAACAGACACAGACATATATTGTGCATACAACCCAACAAGTCACCTTTCTTTCCAAAGAGTCCTCAGACACTCAAGGCCAGCTGATGTTTCTTTCACTGGTCCTGGTTTCATCTTGCTTTTTAAAGCAGTTCTAGAGAGTGTTGACGTGAGCCACTGCTCTTGGACAGTAGCAAAAGTAACCAAAAGCCCTAGAGAAGGTTCACCACCCAGAGCAGCCACACTCCTGGGGGCTCAAGGAAGGATCCTGTCAGGGTGCAGTCAGGCTGCGCCATCCATACAAATATGTGGACTTGCAGGGGATTAGAGAGGAAGCATCTGGTAACAAGATGCATTGCTGGACATATAGGAGAAAATTCTGGTTAGTTTGGGGAGGAGTTAAGCACTATATCTAGGAAATTTTATTTCTGAGACAAGTGTGGGTCCAACTGTGTTTTTACAGCTTTTCCTTGTAATGTCAAAGTACTATGTGCTTATTGGATTTGACCTAATTAAGAAATACACAAAAGTCTACCGAGGTCACTGTAATTCTGAGCTAGGGAGGAACCGCGAAGAGAGACTATTGCATCTCTGAAAACATTTAAATCTCATATTGGATGTTGTCACCAAAGCAAAATTAGAATCCCTGAACAGTGTTATCTATTTTTCCATCTTTATTTCTCTTTGTACAGGCATTCATGTAGTAAATATGCAATGATATTATACCCCTGTCTTCAGCTGATAATGAACAATCCACTAGATAGACATATACCTGTCACTTTCCTTCTAGGATCCATGACATATATTGAAAGGACATTACAGGGTTTCAGAACTGTGAGTTTGATATATGTAAATGTTTTTAAAGTTTTACTGACAATGAAAATTCATTCTGTGAGCTATATACCACCTGACTGATGTCAGAGAATATGATATTAACTTTCAGTCATTTTGGCATGTCATCCTCCTAGTGATGTAGTGAAGAACTTGGTAAGCATTCAAGCAGGTTCTAATCAAATTTAGAACAGGTCCTTTGACACAACAGCAAACGGAGCACATCCCAGTTAAAAATAGTGTATGGAAGTTAACTGCCCAATCATTCTGATGACATATAGGAATACTATAGAGCAGGTTTCCTGATTCTGCTCTGAAATAGATGTATTAATAAACTTCAGTAGAAATACTTTTCGAGAAAAACTTCAAAATGTCCATGATCAAGTCGAAGATTTGCTACATATGTGATTCCTTACTTATTAACCTTTATATCACAGCATATCCCAATATCTTGGTATTCTCTGACATAATCCCATCAGCCGTACAAATTTGGATGACTATCTTCAAGTGGCAGTTATATCAAAATCAAAATTCACTAATCTCATAATCAAATATAAAAGTCAGTCATTTCGGGCAATCTTTGCACTGTTCAAATCACACTGACCAACTACATGGTAGCACTTTGCCTAGTGCTGACTGCAATTTCATGCCTTCCTTATACAAAGTGGATCACACAACAGTCATCAGTCACAGACCTTCCTGCTCCCCAAACCTCTCCTGAAGAGTGTTAGGCAATTACCCTCCTGTCACGCTTATGTTGTCTGTCAGTAAAGCACAACTTTCACCAGGGAAAAATGATAAAAGGGTCATTGCCTGGACCAGATTCTCAGCTCTTGATAAATCCCCATGAAGACTGAATCACTGTAAACCAGAAGTGGAGCTGCAGGACCACAGCACACACCACTCCATGGCTGGGGGTGGAGCAGTAGGAATAAGAAACTTTCCCCTCCTCAAGCACCATCAATCTCATGGGAAAAGCTTGAGAGACTGAGATACACAATGAAAACAGCTCGATTTTACACCAAGAGTTACACTTGCAAAATCCTAACATAAAATTGAAAGAAGCTTTAGTAGGACAGGGATGTGTTATCTGTACTTTAAAATCACTGTCTGGGAAAGCAATCTCAATGCTAAATGCACTCTGAGTTTCAGTGAGATTTCTGGCAAAAAATCAGTAAATTTGAGCTAGGACCTAAACCCATTAGTGATCTAGTTTCACACACACTTAGATTTTAAGACTTAAATGTCACACAGCTCATGCAGTCATTAGTCATCCCTATGCTCTATACATACATACACTCAGAGGCAAAACGAACGTGGCTGCTGACTTATAGCAAAGAGCTCTTATGAACACCTATCTTGAACATTAATATTGATAAAAGTATCATTAGTAATATGGGATAACAGAGTAAATTGGTTTCAATATATACAAGAACCTCTCAAATTTTTTTTCCCTAC
>NW_009729974.1:0-10947 GCF_000703405.1 Apaloderma vittatum | reverse complement strand
TCTGCTGATATTTATATAAATTCAATTTTATTTTATTTTTTAATCTTGGCAATTTTTTTTGCATCTGTACTTGAAATAGTCCAGATACACAGGGACTGAATGCTGAAATGCTTCAAGAAAAGCAATTGACACAAGATTTCCAGCCCCAGGCTGAAGAATGAAAAGGGCTGCAGCACCAGATTAGCATCCAGAGGTTAATTCCCTGCGTGCATATGTGAACGAAGCTCCACTGGGCAGAGAATTTCCCCCCCAGCCCCATGACCGCTGATCCAAACTGAATCCCTTCTCCTTACAGTCTGCTGCAGAAATGGCTCACAGCACCTCGCTGTTGCTTTTGTAAGCTCACAGCTAAAGGTGAGATAAAAGACCACACCAGAAACCTTCACGGGTCAGTTTATCCTCACAGCCAAAGCTGCACCGTTAGCTACTGCCTCTGCCTGCCATGGCATGTCCTCTCCCACAGTCCTTGCGTATTAGCTGCCCTTTAAATGACTCATCCACTTCTCCATCTGGAAAGAACATCTCCTTCTTTGTATTCTTTTGAGGAGGGCTAATAAACTGCCTGAGTCATCATCATTTTTCACATGGCCTGGTCTTAACATTTCAGTACTCCAGTTTAGACAATATCCACTTGGAGGAGTTCTTTGCTCAGCAGCAGGAAAGAAAATAACTTGACTCTCTAATGAAAACCTCAAAAACATCCCAACTACTAAAGGGTAATGAGACATGGCCCTGATTGATTGCTTAATAACCTTTATCTAGATACTAATGAATGTAATAAATTTTGGGATTTATGGGTAGCCACTGCTCAGACACCATCTTTTACAGCACCTGCTTGGAGAACACTACCATGTGACGGGACTTCCAGCTTCAGTTTCACTGGGAAAAAAAAGGCCTGTGCAATGCTAGACTTGAACTGACAATCTATCAGCTGAGCTGGTAAAGTAAAACAATCTAGGGGAATAAATTAGCATTAAGTAAAGTTTGAGTATTATTGGGGAAAAAAACCCACCCTGTATTTAAAAGTTCAGGCATACATTGCAGGTCACAAGGACCAGTCTGAATAGTAATATGCTTTTATTATTATGGTTATTTATTGCAATATTTTATAATTAATTAATATCTTAAAATCAAGTTCCAGGTAGAAAATCTTTCTAGCATGTCAGAACTGATTGTAACATGGGAAAAAAAAAATCAAAGCAACTTGAGGTACTAAAACCCAGCTACAAAAGTTACAGTTTCTTCAATCTAGATTTCCAAAGGTATTTATATATCTAATTCTTATGTAAATCAATGTTCTGACTATGAGACTTCATATCTGAAATACTTTCAATATCATCTAGAATTCCCAGATGGAAAGCAGGGCTTTCAGGCTCACTAATTTTTGTTTGCTATTTAAACTCTTACTCCTTAGACTTTTGTTCTAAAAGAAGAGAAATGAATGAAAGCTGTGGGATAAAAGCAACTTAACCCATACAGGAGCTCCTGTTTGGATTGCCAGTTCTCGTATTCGAGGGCAGGAAATGAGGCTTTACCATTGTTTTGTGTTACTTGGCATCTCCAGGCCTACTTTTTTCATTTACTTTTTCAGGGCAGGAACCTGTGGCCAATTTTTAAGGGGCTTTTGTAGCTATAGGACTCTGCCTACATACAGCCCAATTTATGCATTTCTCTAGTTCATGTAACATGGTCAAATCTCGGTGCAACACTGCAGCTGGTCAACACACATGTGCCAGGAACGTACGTGCTTTGGCCCTTTCCCCACCAGCTCAAGGACACTGGTCATGCTGGAGGAGCACCTGGCAGCTCCCTCCGGCCCTGGGCTCTGCTCCAGTCTCATTAAGAAAGTCAGTGGGTAGGAGGAATCCAGCAGGACAAAATCGGGTCTAAAATGCTTGGGGGGAGACTGGTGGTAGCAGAGCATATCACAGCGAGAGAGAGCGCAGCCCACAGTTCTTGACATGATGTGCTAAGAGCAAGCATTACTCTGTGCTTGCTGTGGATAGATTCACTATATTTGGGGACCAGTTTTAACGTTAGTTACTTCCAAAAGAAATCAGATAACACTTGCAAGATGTTCACTAAAAAATCAATTTTTCCCCAGTCTTTGCAAATCTGAGACAAGTCCTAAGAACTCCCAGGAAACTGAGACGTCTCGTATGGAGGCAAGAACAGTAACATCAATAAAGGCTATTTCCAGCAGCATTTATGAATCATCAGTGCATCATGCTCATTTTGATAACGTAAATATTAGTTGCCTTTTACTTTTTTTTTATGCGAGCATCGCTTGCCATTCAAAATCAATGTCAGTACAAATGAACAATGTACGAGCAAAAGTTTCCAATATTGTCTCCATTTTAAGATTCCAGTGTTGGTTTTTCAGCTTTCAGAAAGATTCAATACAAATCGGTATTGTGGCAATATCAATGCCTATGATTATAAAGATGCATAGAAATGCTAAGAGAAAAAGCTTTATTTTTTGAGACAATTGATTCTCTGTAGACTTTGCTAATCTGTAATATAGAACATCTACATTTTATTCTGTGAGAGAGAATAATTAACTCTTACCAGGTGATGGTGTCTGCATGCCTGCCCACTCCCTGTGGTGGGAAGAGCAGTGTTTCAGATGCTTTGTGTGGTGTTAACAAACGTCTGCTCAAGACTGCAGAGAAAGCCGCAATCACTTTGTAGCGATGATTTATGACCGAAGTGTAGTCATGCAGTCTCACCAGAAAGCATCTCTCAATGTGCAGCATTTGGACTTTTAAGAAACACCTCTGCTTGCACCCCATTTTTCTGGTCCCTATAGAACTTAACCTACAACTAATCCTGAGTTCAGATGCTGCCACTGCAACATTAGAGAATCATCTGCAAAATAACAGATGCCCTTCCAGAGGTCCCACAGGTGTAGCTGGGACTGGCAATATGTAAGAAACTCCAAAGCTAGCTGGTAGCAGCAAAGTTACAAAGGAGACCTTGCTTAGGAAGGCAAAGCTCATTAATCACTTCTTTTAGCAAGCTGTACGCAAAGGTTCATTTTTTTTCCAATTTCTTTTTTCTTTTGAAACCTTGAATAGCAAATAATCTTTCCAGGTTCTGTAAAGTAAGAAAAACTTTCCAAGAATGAATCTCACTGCTTTGAGTGAATAACATTGCTAAAATTATTTTTTTAAAATCTTACATTTACAGCTCTTTCCAGAATCAGAAGCCTCAGGGTTTTGACAGTTTTATTTTCTGGAGGCACACATAATGTGCAAATTAAAGAAATATAAAAATTAAAAATTTTTTTTAGAGGTAAAAATAGAGCTAAGGTTCAATTCATTGTTTAGATGTGGATACTGTCGTCTCAGCACTATATAATTCCAAGCTGCAAAACAGTCTTGTCTATACTGTCTCACTATGCAGACAAGGGAGAAATAAGAAACAAATTTTGCATTTTACAACATCTAAATGCATGTTCCTTCTTCTAAACACAGTGCACAAGCATAAATGTACTACACACCACGACATCAATTATATTATAGCTCTGTCAAGCAGCATAGCTTTAAAATAGCAAAGCTAACTAACAGAATATGCTCTAACTAAATCACCACATAATCCTACCAGCGTAAATCTTATCTCCTTCATCTGCGCTCACTCTTTTTGTTAATCTTGTCCACTATACTCCACAGTATCACTTTGCAGGCTGAGGACTTTGCCTTCTGTTATTTTCTATAAATCCACTGACCAGGGAATTAAAATGCTAAGAGAAAATATCAAAAGCATCATACTAACTAATTAGGTGTCCAATCAACTATTTGGAAAGGGGCATTCTAAATTTATCTTTTTCTGTTGTTGCTAAATATCATATAAACAGAACCACTAAAATTCTCTGCACTTTTCTTAATTAATGCTCTCTGTGAATAAAAGAAGTTAAAAGAAGATATCCCAGTTTAAATATTAAACTGAGGTTCAGTCTTCCTGCCTCATCGTATCTAAAATGATTGATCTAACCTTAACAGCACCATTAAGTATTAGGAAAGCATTACTGCAACAAGGGACATACATGTGAGTGCCACCAGTTCAGCGACAGTGTGTGCCCTGTATAAATAATGGGCTCAGCGCTAGATTCATCAAAGGGAGAATAGGAAGATGTCTTGAAAGGGAGAGAGGGAAAATTAATTCAATGAATCATGTAAGTGGCAGCCTACATCTTGAGGGAGCAGTTCTACATACTGTAATTACGAATGTGTTATATGCAGAGTCTCATCAGGAAGTGCTGAAGAGAAGAGAAGAGCTCAGAAACAGCACGTCGGTGGGCACTCCTCCTGGGTGGTTCCAGTTCAGGGCCCATGAACCCTTCTGAACCAGGCTGGGACGGACAGAGTTCCACAGTCTCTTCTGCAAGGCATCATCCAGGAGAAGGAAGGAAATCCAGGACTGCAGATACACTTTGTAAGGGTCATTATCTCACCACACAGCTCCTGCTGATCACAGGTCAAAACTGCAGCAGCCAGTCCCTCAGCCAGGCCAGACCACTGTGCCATTTAGGGGAACTCTTTTGCAGCTTCTTTCCAACTCAAGTGCATAGTGCAGAAAAGCGTTTTAGAGAAAAAAACCCCACTGAACTAATTTAGAGAACTTACATCACACAATACTTGTGGAAAACATGGTACTAAGTCAGGTAATACTTCTGCTAGCTGGACACTTGTTCATCTCTTTTTCATTTCTTTTTTTCTTTTGAAGGCGGCAGAGGTGGAGAAGTGCCACTGCCTGTCACCCACCCCACAGGACTGGCTCCCCAGCCTGGCTACCACAGCCCACCACCTCCCTCTGCCTTCAGCAGGCCCAGGCTTCCTTTCAGGGTAAACGTGTGCAGCAAGTGGGGAGCACAGCCTCAGTGTTCACAGTCAGGTCCCATCTGGAGCAAGGATTTAAAATTCACCCACGGATCCCTCCAGCTTAGAGTTACCCTGTGGCTACTCAAACTAGGAAAGTTATTTGAAAGATCAAGAGCCACTTAAAGAGAGACAGATGCAACACTATCATGTCACTGACTGCATCATATGAACAGCAAACTGCACAGAGAGAATCCCTACTACAGCTTTCATAGCCCATAATTTATAGGCAACTCACAGGCTGAGTTGAAATTACATACAGCATTCACTGAATAATTTCAAATTAATGAATCTGTTCATGAGTGCTTAAAGCCCTTCCACACATCATTTCTACACAAAAAGGGCTTCAGAAGCACCACAAGAACTTTTGAGAAATAAGCTTTCACTGTGAGTGGGGTTTATAAGTTTAAATTCCCATTGAAGCTTTGCTAAATTAAGAGAAGGAGATTTTCTCAGCCAGATTTAGATTGTATACCAGGCTGGATTATCAGAGGGTCTAAATGAAGCTCATGCTATTGAAATCAATAGAAGAACATCATGTTAGGTACGTTTAGCATCTAGCTCAATAGTGTGGCTGCCCTCTTTAGGAAGAGTCACAGCACCAGTGTGGGGGAAAGGGTTTAAAACAACCTCCTTCCACAAAACTCTGCTCAAGCAGCAGGAACTATTTTGTGAAACTACGTTTCATCCTACCCTAACACTTTCAGACACTGTAGCTGAAAGTGAGCTGGGGCAAAACTGATTATCAATGAAGTCTAAATAGTATTGTAGGAACAGCCTTTGGCCTTGCAGCCATCTTAGATTCCTTACTGTGGTAGAAAATTAAATTCATGAGATACAGTGCAACATTTTGTCACTAGCAAGCCATTTCATCCTGCTACTTGGCTGGGAAGCTATGCCCAGCACTGTTAGATAAGCACTTGGTCAAAGAAATTCAATAATGCATAGTTTCTGGAATTGATTATGGTGAAGTGCTACAGAGGGAGCTAAATAAGAAAAGGGGTTGCAGCTGGTGCCAAGATGGGAAAGGGAAGCTCCTTTACCCTTATACTTGCTCCTCTTCCTCAGCTACCCATGGGCAAGTAAGAAAAATCTGAGGTCTTAAAAGAACTCTGAAACACTTACAAAGCTCTTCCAGGTGTCTCCAGAGGCCAATTCCCCTTCAAATTGCGAAGGAGAGGTAGGCAGGATTGGAAAGGGTCTCCTAGGTAATTAATTTTCTGACTGCAAAGGAACAATAAAAGTGAATGCAAATTTACAGATCGTAAGACATCAGCAAGTATTACTTTAAAGAATCACAAGACAGGAAAATAGATAACCTTCATTTTTAATCTATCTTCTTCATATCCATCTTAGAAAATTCCCATACAATAAATTATAAGGCTCTGCCCAGTTTTTAATTGCTGATAGTTCATGCTAGCCTGCCTGTACTTGTGAAAGTTTGACAGGTCATAGAGATTTTTCACAGGCAAAGCAGTGACTGCAGGAATCACAAGTGCAGCAGCTTTAATTTTAAACCACACATTTTTTGCTTTAACTTAAACATTCCCTTTTAGTGCAAAATAACTATACGATACAGCTGACCTAGTTTTTATTAAAATTCATTGGGATGACTACCCAGTCTGTGATGAGTTGACATTGACTTGAACCACAAAACATGTAAATTTATAATAGCTGGATTTAAAGGTGATTGTTTATTGTCACTGGCACACAGGTGCCAACAGACTGCCACGGGAAGAATTCATTAGCTTGTAAACAACAAAAGTGAAGAAAAAAATATTTTTCAAAATGTACAGAAGACAGTATTTAGAACATATTAGGGATATTTGGTGAACCTGCCACTGAGCAAAATAGGCAAGTTTACAAAATACAGTTAAAAATTAAATATTGTGTCATCATGTGTTCAATTTTGTCACTTAAAACTGATTTAGCCAATATCTCTAAATGAATCATTTTGCATTATACATCATACATATAATGTACTTCATACATTAGAATGCATTGCTTCAGGTTCCATAGGAATCACAAGCTGGTCCATTGCTATCCCAGATGCTTGCAAAGGGCGGACACAGAATTCCTGATTCACATTGGAGCGTATCGCTAGATCTGGAGTAAGTTTACATTACATGCAGATCCATGAGAACTCCAGTACAAACCAGTAATAGCAAATGTAAGCAGCAAAAGAAACTACATTTATCACCACTTCTAAAAACAATCATGAAAGAAAAGTCCCAGGAGACAGTAAGCATTTTTACTTTCTTTCCTTAATTTTTTCTTTTAAGTTGTTAAATCATCTCAGACTAGAAGACGATATTCAAGCCCTAGCCAGAAAAACCCACTAAGTATGCAAGATGGCAACACTGTTCCAGCTGAGCTGGAATTTCTTGCTACAAGAGGTCAAGCAGGGGCAGGAGCACACCAGGCTGACCCTATGATGCAGGCGGGGTGGCTGTTGCTTCCTCCCTGCCACGTGCTGCAGAGCAGGCACCTAGCGAGGAATGCTAACAAGGCAAGGGAAGAGGGTCACATCCATGTTTCCTTCAGTAATCTGCTCCTGACGCTCAGCCGAAGTGTTTCCAAGGCCTGAGGAGGCATACATGTTAAAGAGCTGTTTGGATATATCCACAAATAACCACTGACCTGCGGGCTGGAGAGCCAGATCCATTTAGAATGGGATACCCTTGGACACAAGCAGTATGTGCATGTAGAGTACTGCCAGTTGGTAATCTTTCAAGATCATAGAATCAACTGAGAGGAAACAAGCAATCATCTTTTCTACTGAAAGTTCTTCCACAAACTGTAATTTTGATGTAAAAAAAAAAAATACATTTTTGAAAGCCAGGAAGAAGGTAGAAGAAAACCTATTACACAGATGCTAGGATAACTACTTTCCAGTCATTTGGTAAACACATTCCTGAGAGCACTTGTCATCATCTTTTTCCTTTTCATTTTACTGATCTTACAGCACGTCATAAAAGAAACACCTGTGAAAACAAATGCAAGAGTGATTGCACATTCAAGTCAGAGAAAGTTACTTTTTGCTGCCCTGCGAAATCAAAGATGAAAATTTAAAGCAGAGGGTCAGTGAGTGACAGCCACTGCTGCTGATTGGCAGAGCTGTAATCTGCGTCAAATGGCAGAGACACACTTCACCGCTCAGCCAAGAGGTGAACACATCCTACAAATTTATCACATAATTTGACAAGTTTGCTGATTTTCTTGACTTCACATTCTTTGAAAAGATGCCTTGAGTGCACCTGCACATATCTCTCTGTGCAAATTTACAGATTTGTGTACTTCCATCCTCTTCAAATCACCTCTTAGGGATGATTTGTTGGTGCTGGTGAGGAGATAGCTTTGTAACATCCCTCTGTCTTTGTATATGGGCGGACATGTGGGTACAGTGACCAACTGGTCCTCTGTCCACACTTTTAAGCAAGCCCTTGATATGTCAAGAACGAAGATCCGGGGAAATAAAACTTGATACCATTACCACCACATGGCACACATCTCAGAAACTGAAAGCACTCAATCATACTGGCAAATCCCTGTCCTAGATATGTAGAAACTAATCTAAAATAAAAGTAATTTAGCAAAGGTCATCTCTAATTCTATCCTGTCTCCCTGGATTGAATGATAGTATTTGTGTAAAACTTCAGTTTAAATCCTACGCTCTTCTTGGAGTAAATCATAACTACATGGAAAACAGCATGTATTTTTAAGAGGAAGACATAGGCAAAAGTTGAGTAGCATCTAAACGTTTTTTTTTAGGTAAGAAAGTCTGTGCGTATACATTACACCTAATCCTTCATCCTTCTTTAATCTGTTACACCTATAAAGCAAGTCCTTTCCAAGTCTCTTTTTGTTTTGCACTAACAGAATTTAATCGTAAGTGCTAACTGAGAAGTCTCAGAATCTCTCAGCTCATTAGTGAAACATGAACCAAAAGAGTTAAGTAGGCAACTGACATTTTATCATTTTATACCTTTAAGCTTATTTTAATGAGAACAGATCCATTTTTTTAGTAAATTCATAAATAACTTTCCCCATAATGAATTGCCTCTCCATGAAATTTTAAGATGGATTTAAATTTGCCAGGAGAAGGATGATTTCCTTTATAATTAACTAATGAATCAAAAGGGATCATTTATAACATCTGTGGTCAACATCAGTCATAACTGTTACAGGGCACCACAGTAGGGCATGACTAATGAGCACATGATGGAATCAAAACTGACAGACAGAAAAGTCATAAATCATTAATTTGCATCCTGAACTTCACATTTGAAATAGGCAGTTTGTATCAAAATAATGTGATTAGTGGACAAGCTACAAGCCTGAAGTCACTGTTAGATCTGAAACATGAGGCCATCCATTCCGCTCTTCAAAAAGTGGCTGGAGAATCAAGAAATGATCCTCATAGTCTCCCCTTAGGTACCCATGTGTACACAAAGGCACCAAGACCTATTCCATGACCATCAGCAGATCTTCTAAAATGCTATGTTTCTCATGATTGCCCCTGAAAATGGAAATATTGATTACATAATATACTGAAGTGATGGGTGCCTATAAATACCTAAGATCGACAGCATTCTTCCAAACAACAGTCTGCACCTCCACTCCAAATATTGACTCTTCTCTTGCCTCAGCTCCTCTGCCTAACCCAATTTGTTCCACTCCAGCAACTTTCTTACTCAGCCCTCCACGTAACCACTCTCAAAGTAAGGCTGCTGGAGCATCTGTCACATTCTTAAGAAACTACTAGCGACTCTTTTCAGTGTCTCCTAATCCTTCTATGAATGGTTATGAACCAATTATATTATCTCTTGGAAAAGGAACATTACAGTGTTCACTCAACTCTTTCACTCTAGTTCGAGGAAGTTTTGTTCAAATTCAGGTTGGTGCTGTAGAGGAAATCAGCCTGAAAGACCACATTTGCCTTTATGGTGTTTCAGCATCAAAGGGGCTTAATCATGTCAGAGTAGATGGGATGACTGTGCAACCATAGAGCTACACATACGTCATCTGGCCAGAAAATGCTTAGAGCAGAAAAAGTGGCTGTAAATCTCACACTCTCCTCCACAGATATGACTGATCTTTTAAAAAGTGATGGCTATTAGGTTATGCAACTATTCATTATCAAGCAGAATGGAATAATAGCAGATCAATAGAGCAAAAAGACGCTGAGGTCCTGATATCCACAATATGCATATTCCAATGTGTTTCTTCCCCTTCAGACTAGTCATAGTCTGGTCCCAGGGACTGAAGAAAGCTCATTTGCACTTGGAGCACTTGAGTTGCCCTCCCAGAGCATGTCTGGGAAAGAAAAAACTTCATGTGCTTTGAGAGTGCTCTCTGATGTTAACCAAAGGGATCATGAGAAGACTAGCTTCAAAACATCCTTCTGATCTGAACTAAAACCACTAATGTAGGCACACCATGTATATCTGCGCCTTATCCAAAGATGCCATCAAAAGGGGAAGATGGGCCCAGTATCACCTTGATAGACATCGCATCACTGAACTCAGTGAAAGGTCCAAGAGCTGGCTGCAGCAACAACAGACATGCTAGCACACAGCAAGCTGTGTCACGTGTAGGACAATTCCTTTGTCCAACCAACAGATGCTAAGAACTGGGTACAGTGCCGTGTTCACCCAGGCTCTGATCAGCAACGTGTGTCTCCCCAGCTGGGCATGGAGTCAGGCTGTGTCCACAGCACAGCATTAAGGAAAGGATCATAAAAGGTGGGGTCACACAAGTTGATAGGAAAAAAGGGTGACAAATATGGCCTCATGTTGAAATCAGACCAAGCAACTTTTAGAGCTCCAACTACTTACATGAGTTGGGTATACCTGAACAAACTCTTGTACATTTATTTTGTTTCTTACACCACAGAAAAGGATTATAAATTAATACAAAAATTGTAAAAAAAGTCTCTACATTAATTCTTTATTTAATTTTGCCTTTAATACTTCTTGTCCCTTATCCGACATCCTCACTCATTCCCGGGGTTTCAATTTTGGCAGAATGCAACCTTATCATCTGTCGTGGGTTAGGGCTGGGCCGGCCT
>NW_009729973.1:0-7206 GCF_000703405.1 Apaloderma vittatum | reverse complement strand
CTTTATTTTATATATATATTAATAATTTGTATTATTATTATATAAATATTGTATGTAGTGTATAGTAAGTTATGATATTTTTGGTATAGTATGGTATGTATTTTATGTGCATTTTATATGCATTGTATTGTATGTATTCTCTTTTTTGATATAGCTTGCATGGTATGTTATGTGTTCCCTGTCTCATATTGTGTATATTTTATTGTACTTGTGTATTGTATTTTGTATGGTATGTTATATAATGTTATAAATTTTTGTATGGAATCATAAGTATTGTATGCATTGCATACATTGTATGGCATGTGTTGCATATTATGTATCATTATGTTTGTACTGTATTGCATATATTGTGTTGCATGTGTTTTATGTATTCTATGTATTGTAAATTTTGTATGTTTTTATGGGTTGGATTATATGTGTTGTATTGTTTGCACAGGTTGTATTTTTGTCTTGTAGGCCTTGTATATATTTTATTGTATTTTATACTGCACTGTATTCTACTGTATTACTGTATGGTAAAGATGTCCCTGCTTACTGCAGGGAGGTTGGACTAGATGATCTCTAAAAGTCCCTTCCAACCCAAACCGTTCTATGATTCTATGATTCTATGATTACATGATTACCTGATTCTACATATTGAATGTGTTGAATGTATGGTAATATATTGTAAAATACTGTATGAATTGTGTCGAGGACGATGTGGCCAAGGCCTTAATGACGTGTAGAACATTGACGCTGAGCACAAGAATAAATATTAGGTGATGGAGCGGGCAGTGGGGATGTGTACCTACATGTGCTGGGGCCACAGCGCTTCTTAGGGGTGGGCACTGTGGGGGAGGATGGCTCATTTGGATGTCCCCAAGCGACGGACAGTAAGATCACCAAGCAATATGTTCTGATATCAAAAAGGCTCCAATCAATGTGTTTTGTTGTCATTGAGGGAAAGAGTGAGCTGTTTCCAAGCAATAAACTGTGATGTGACCTCATTCCCTCACTTGTACACCGTCTCACCCAGCCAGCTCATGCCCAGCTCCAGTTTAGGAACTTGATCAGGCTCAGGGTGTTGAGGAGGACCTTTAGTATTGGTGGTGTGCTTAGGGAGTCGCACCTTGCAGCTCTCTGTGCCTGACCCCAGAGCCATCAGAGGATTTTCCCTAGGCCTGCACAGGTTCAGGTAGACAAGGCACCCAGCACCTGCACTCACAGCAGCAGAGATGAGCTGGGAAGGGAAATCTCACCCCAGGGTTTTCTTCCTGAGGGCTCTGGGAATTTCTTCCATCACTCCTTGGGCCAGCCCATGACTTTGGCCTTGCTTCCTTTTCTAGCACAACAGCCACTGCTGCAGCACCAGAAAGAGGCAACAGCTCAACACCCCACAACTCACCGCAGCTTGTGGAGAGCACAGCCAGTGAGCTGGACAACCGCTGTCCCATCTGCCTGGACAGCTGGGAGGAGGCCAGCTATGTGATGCCATGCCTCCACCAGTTCTGCCACCCGTGCATCCTGCGGTGGGTTAAGAGCAAGCCTGAGTGCTTGCCATCTTGCACTCACCATTTTGCACTCGCTATGGGCAGACGACGACTACACAGAGCTTGTCATCACAGCATTCATGAAAATGTCAGTTATCATCCACTAGGTGGGACTCTGGAGCAGCTCAGCAGCTGGCTGCAGAAAGAGTGCTCAGGCATACCATGGGTGGCCTCCAGCTCCAAACTGAAACTTTTCTGTAATCACCCAACACTCCTCCAGACCGAACAGTCCTCCAGGTCCTGTAGTGCTTGGTCCATTGTGAGCTGAAGGAGATCTTTGGCGACTATGGGATGGACACAGTGGTGCCAGGCCAGATGCTAGTTTTGTCCCCCCCAAAACCACACAGCAACAACATTCATATGACAGTGCGCATATGTCACTATGCAATGGTGCAGCAGAGAGGCCCACTGTCTGCTGGGCTGACCAGAGACTTGTGTTGCTGGGGGGCAGGAGAGTAGACTCACAGGTGACCCCAGCCTTGATGCCTACAGAGGAGATCTTTCCCCTCTGGCAGCCCTGTGAGACTGAGCATAGACCAACTCCCCAGTTCCTCATTTGCTGTCACTGGTAGGGGTTAGAGCAGCCCCTACTCTGCTTCCATTATCACCTCTGAGCCAGAAGAGCCCTAAGCAGAGCCACACAAGTCTGTACCTGGACACTCCACTCCCATCCAGGGCAGTGAAGACTCCACTAGGGGGCCTTGGTGATCCCCAAAGAGGAGGGGCAGCAGCTCTGAGGTTTCTCCAGCCATCAAGAGGCCAGCACCACACTGGTGACCCTGAAGGATGCTTCAGGAGATGGCCATACCAGGACTGGGCCATTGGCTGGGACACGTGCAAGTCCTCAAGGGCCCCTGGCTCCCAAATCCAAGTATTCAAATGAAATTAATGCATGAAAACTGCGGAAAAAAAAATCTTGCTGTTACTAACAGTGTGGGTGACATTGCTTTCCTCATCCTTCTTTTCTTTTTGCCAAGAGGGATAAGATGTTAATGCTGAGGGGTCTTTCTGTGTGAGCTAGGTATAAATATTTTGTTGTTTCTCCTGAAGGTGAGTGCTGCCCAGCTCCAGGCCTGCATCTCTGCAGCTAGTCCTGGGGCAGACATTTCCAGCCAGCAGGTCTCCAGGGCCAGCCTGTGCCCCACTGCTCATCACCCTAGGCCTGGCATTCTCTGCGCTACACCCTCAGACCTCATGTCCTGGAGCTATGGTGATGCCCAAATCCCTCCTCCTACACGAAGCCATGAATTTGTGCTGCTGTCTGTGTCAATCTAGGTTCACATCCTGCCAGGGCAGGAGCCCCAAGAAGTTCAACAAGGTGAAAGGCAAGGTCCTGCACGTGAGGAGGAGCGTATGTCAGGCATCAGTACATGGGCTGCCCAGCTGAAAAGCAGCCAGGGAAAGGTGACCATGGTGCTGCTCTCCAACACAGGCTTTCTTTCTGCTCTTTCAGATCCCACCTTGGTGCTGGCATTTCTTCTCCTCTCCTTGGAAAGGATCTATCTTTGGCTAAGTGTCTGAAGGCACTGCTTTTTTCTGGTTAGGAGAAAAGGAGGCTGAGGGGTGACCTCATTCTTCTCTGCAGCTTCCTGAGGAGGAGAAGCGAGAGGAAGGTGCTGGAGAGGAAGTTATTGAGCTCTTCTCCCTGGGATCCAGTGAGAGAGCATGGGAATGGTTCAAAGCTGCACTAGGGCACATTCAGACTGGTCATCAGGAAAAATTTCTTTATCAAAAGCAGGGTTAAACACTAGAACAGGCTCCCTAGAGAGGTGGTCAATGTCTCATGCCTGTCGGTGCATTAAAAAGAGACATTTGGACAATGCCCTCCATAACAGGCTTTAACTTTTGGTCAGCCCTGGAGTGGATAGGTGGTTGGACTAGACGATCACTGCACACCTCTTCCAACTGGAACTATTACATTCAATTAGCTTTCAATACTATTAAATAAGCATTGTTTACCTCCCTCAATATTTGTATTTTCCACTGCCATAAACATTATATAATGAAGGAAGCCAAAATTTTTCTTTTTTAAAGAAATTAAAAACAGTTCCTTCCAGCCATATTTATAGGCCGTATAGCTGTCTCACATTATCTCGTGTCCAATATAGTTTTGCTTACATAAATATTTTTGACATTCATTGTCTTGTTTTCATTGTAAACAACCAGATTTTTAAAAAAACATGTCTCATCAAGAATTTTTCTGAGAATGAGAACTAAACACTTTGTGCACATATGTTGGTTACTAATATGTATAGTATGGACTTACAGTTTAATGTGTACTTTTAGTTAATGAATCAGCCTTTCTTCTACTCTAAATTCCTTCTCCTCTTCCTCTCCTCTAAATCCTTATAGTAAACAAGACACAGAAATAGTGTGATAGACAAGAAGAAATGGCCTCAAGTTGTGCCAAGGGAGGTTTAGATTAGATATTATGAGAAATTCGTTCACCCAGAGGGTTGATAAGCAGTGGAATAGGCTGCCAGGGAGGTAGTTAAGTTGTCATTCCTGGAGGTATTTAAAAAATGTGTAGATGTGGTGCTTAGGGACATGGTTTAGTGGTGGACTGGCAGTGTTAGGTTTAGGGTGAGACTTGTTAAACCTTTTGGAAGATAACTGACAAGCTTATCGTCTAATTTATTAGCTACCATCTCACTTATGGAGACTGGAAAGTCCTTCTGTGTTAGAGAGAAATTACAAGCATATTAAATTTTACACAAATAACTTGAAGCTACATACAGCTGATCACACTTAGAAAAGATTTGATAGTCACTATTATATATGAAAAACACATTTCGAGCCCTACTTAAAGAGGAAGGGGCTCCAGAAATGTTTGCTGCAATTCTAATGAAGCCAAATTAGCTTCAGACAAAACATAGCTGAAGAGGAAAGATTCAGCTTTCCAATCAAAATAATTCTATGATTCTGTTGATTCTATGATTTTAGATAACATCACAAACCTTGCCTCCTGCTAGTTGTTCAGGCAGATAAGACAGTGGTCCTCCAGCTCTGTGACCATGCTCTCTCCATGTGCCGTGGTGGGCCAGGGTGGGGGAACTGGGGATGTTGATCTGCTCCACTTCTCCAGCACTGCAGCAGCTGATGTTGTACAAGAAAAGGAAGAGAAGCCCCAGTCACTGGCTGGCCCAAGGAGGGAGTGGAAGAAATGTCCAGGTCACTCAAGAAGGAAACCTTCCCATCTCCCAGGGGTGAGGTTGCCCTCCCAGATCACCTCTGCTGCTGTGATCATGCTTCTTGGGTGCCACCGCTGTCTGAACTGGAGTAGTGGTGTGCAGCACTATGGGCTGTTGAGGAGGCACAGGCAGGGCAGAGGAGGCAGAGGAGTGGCCCTGTATGTAAGGGTTTAACTGGACAGCCCTTACCGTTAGGGATGATGTGGCTGAGAGCCTCTCAGGGAGGCGTAGGGGTATAGGAAACAAAGAAGATGTCATAGTGGAGGTCTATGACTGACTGCCCAGTGAGGATGTTAGGACTCTTGAGGTATTCTACAGGCAGTTAGAACAAGGTATGTGTGGTACAGTATGGTATGGTATGGTATGGTATGGTATGATCATATGATATGGTGTAGCATGATGAAATATTTTGTAGGATATAGTGTTTAGAATGCTATGGATTATATAGTCTGCATAGTATGGTTTGTACTGTGTGTATGGTATGGTTTTGTATGTATTGTATTTTGTATAGTAGTTTCCATTTTTTGTATGGCATGGTATTTATTGTATTGTATTGTATTCATCGTGTCGTATTGTATGGCTCGAATTGTACTGTAGTTTGTTTTGTATTCTACTGTAGTACTGTGCAATATTTTATATTGCACTGCAAGTCCCCAGGATCAGATCCACCTCTATAAATGCCTTGGCCCTTTCCAGGGCATGTGTGTATGGAAAAAACTCTGATTGTGTAGCTGATAGTGTATTGTGTTTTGTAATATATTGTGTGTCTTACGGTATGCAACGTGCATGATACGGTGTCATACATGTAGTATGATTTGGTATTTGTTGTATTGCAGGTATTGTTTGCAGATACAAGGTGAGAATTCACAGAAATGACAGATGCATTTTTTGAAGAAAATATCCCTGACAAAAAATAGTTTTTGGCATTTGTTTCTTTCATGCTGTTACCTTGGTATATCTGATGGTACTGGAGCACATAGTAGAGGTTATTATAAAAACCAGTTTTCTGCATGTCACACATATTTATGATATTACTTTAAGGAGGGTTTCACAATCATAATAGCATTTTCTGCAAAGTTCACATAGTCACTAATTTAAAGGAGTCAGTAGTGTATTTATTTTACTACTGTAAAGACCCTCATTGATTGGATTAATTACGATTCACCAGAAAGGTCCATGCAGAACTTGTTACAACTTAAAGATAACTTTTAAATACATGGTAGAAAGGAAAGAAATAAGTAAGGAAAAAGTAATCTATTTTCAAGCAGTTCAATGAATAACTACATATTTGAAGCTTAAGCTCACAGATGGTGAGTGAACACATGAATGTATGTGCTTTCATAATCAGTCTATTTTCATCCTGATCTTCCAAAGTGTATTTAAATAAGAAAATTACTCATGGTCTGCTACTGATTTTGCAGTAAGTCACTGTTTATACCAATTTCCACAAAAACCAGCAGTTTACTTGTAAAAGAACAAACATAATTTTACTAAACTTCAACATAAACTGGCAAGAATTTTGCTTTTATTAATTTTTATAGTTACAAAATTATATTTCTTCAGTGAAAGCTTGCCAAACTAAAATGTGTTTTTGACAGAAAACAAATAATGAAAAGCCCTTGGTTTCAGCTTAAATCCTTTTTTCAAAACATTTCCTATTGCTTATCTCACTGTGCCCTTAAGGCTTTATAAGCTGGAAGCAAAAATCTGTTTTCTTTCCGAATTTTCCTTGAGAGAGTTGCTGCTGTCAGAGTTAACAAATGCTTGCAAGATCATTCATATTCACTCGACCTAGGAAAAACCTTACAGTATTATACAGATGTAGAGAAAATCTGCAGCAAGGATGATTAGAAATTGTGAAAAAAAAAGCATTAATAAGCATCATGAAAAATTATCTCGGAATCCAATCCAAGTGCCCAGCATTCAGGTAGAGACTGAAGGTTTCCGAAGTTCTATGGCCCATTTAAGCAACTTTGCTAGCACTGAACCACTAGCTTCAGCTTTTTAAAGACTAAATGTAGTTGCAGTTCAGAGCAATTCTTCTGAGTATTAACGTTTTCAAGAAAAGCAGAAAAAGAGATCATCAGATATACCTCTTTCTGTGTTAGGTATGATATAGGCTTCAGTCATTATATGTTTTTAGAATGGTGTGAAAAAAATTCAAGGGAACAGCTTACCATATTTTACCTTAAATGTAGAAGGAAACAAAGAAGTTTTCATCATTTGAAGCATCTGGTTTAAATTTAGTGATATTTACTGATACATTTACTGTCAAGATGAAGACATTCTATGGAATGCTATTACTTACGTAACAGGCACAGCAATTGTGTTGTGGTGTCTGTGACTGTCTACTTCTGGCATCTCTCAGAAAAGAAGGGTTCTGCAGGCTGCGTGTCACACATGACCTGTAATACACATCCAACAATCTGCCAGCTGAAGCTGTAAAGCACTTAGTGAATCACAGAATCACAGACTGTCAGGGGTTG
>NW_009729972.1:0-4719 GCF_000703405.1 Apaloderma vittatum | reverse complement strand
GGCATCCACTCCCTGAGGGAGCAGTGAGCGGTGCGTTAGGTTTCTGCGTGGAAATTTGGCGCCCAGCTGGCACCATCTCTCACCGTCCTGAACCTCAGAGGAATTCTGTCTCGGCGCCCTAAAATGGTGATTTTCGAGGCCAGTTGACTCGCTCTGGTGAAGAACCGAGAGGTGGCCGAGGATCCACCAAGAAGTAAGTGCTGGGTGATGGCACCCTTGCCTTGTGCTGCCTCTGGATCTCGGCTGAAAGTCGTCAGTTCTCTGAGAATTCTCGTGAATTCTCTGTCTCTTCACTTTCAGCAACGAGGCAGTTGTAGGTTATCTGCCCCTTAAATTATCCTAGTGCCATCTCCCTCTCTGCCTCTTCAAAAAACCCTGCCTGGTTCCTGCACCCGCGCTGGGGATTTCCAAGGAGCAGATCCCCGAGGCTGAGGAGAACATCCATTTTTTCCCAAATCTCAGAACTGACCGTTGGCACAAACAACAACAATGTCGCTCCTGGAAAGCAGATTTTGCCTCGTGTAAGTGCCAGGTTTGCTAGCCATGAGGCCAGGGAAGACATTTCCTCTTAACAGGAGGGAAAAATACCTTAGAAATGTTTTTCCAATGATCATCACTGAATTTAGAAATGTGTTAGAGAGGAGAATCCCTTTTGTGTGCAACAGAGAAAAGATGTTTGTTTAGTTGCCTGAGTAAAATCTCTGGATTTGGGGAGTATGTGCAGTTTGCCCCAAATTCATCCCATTGTTTTCGAGGAAAAAATTATCTCATATCTAAGTTATGGCTACATTGCTGATCTATTCCGGTTAAACCCCATTTCAGTGAAAAAGGTGGATACAGAATATGAGACAACTGAGGGAAGAGAAACAGTGCTCCTACATTTTTCCTCATTCTGACAATAACACGGCCTGATAACACTAGAGGACAGTAATAGCTGATAAAGCAGATCAGCCACTAATTCTGTAACCAGGCAAGGCCTTGGTTTCTTTATTTCCATGTTGGGATCAGGCTGTTTTCTCCACTTTCTCCACTTTCTCTATTTCACTGCTGTTTGAACTCGAGGCATAATTGAAAATACGTTCATACTAGTGCTTGAGCTGAATTGCAATTTCTGGAAACATGAGCAGTTTTAACTGTCAAAAATAAATTGACCCAGAAAATCGATTGATGGAGAAAATAATGTGTCAGGTTCTTTACAAATTGTTTTGTCATGTTATGTTACTTTTTTAAGCTTCAGTTGGAGCAGCCCAATCCTTAGTCCTTTGACTAAAGTCTTAAGATAATTTAATTCTGTAGGCATGTTTATGAGAGTCTCTAATGCATCTGTTTTTTCTTTTCAAGTTAAAAATAATACAACATACAGGTGGTTAATTGTAAACCGCTTAACAAATTCAACCTTGGGGCATAGTTGTAAGTTCATATAGCTACTGAACTTACTGTGTTTCACTCTGTAACATTATTACAGTCTGGCAAGCTGAGATCATCAGCTTCTTTCAAGAATCCATTTGCTGAGAGACTTGAGCAGAAATTATGAAAATCGTAATGAAGGGCTTTTAAATGCTCCGTACCTTTACATGCCAAAGCCCTTCGCCACTAGAGGTCAGCAAGGCCTCGCAAAAATGGGGTTGTGTTGGGCGGTGGGGGAAAAGGAGAGAGATTCCTTTCACAAAAATAAGTGTTAGTTCAGAAGTTGTATGCTTCTATCTTCTTAAAGAATTGAGACAGTTTATGTTTTGCTTTGCAAACTTAAGTAACTGGTAGGTGTTCTGATTTTTGATAAAGGAATTAGATACCCTTATGTAGGAAGGTTGTTACAATCTGTTATTTAGAATGGAAATAATAGTCTGAAACTTTATTATCACTGAATGGTCACTGAACTGAGAAGGACATCTCAGATCTTGAAGTCCCACGGTCATTTTTTTCCAGGCCAATTGGATTAATACTGTGTGTGGACACAGTGCTGAGGAACAACTAATCTTGTTCACCAGAATACCAACGAGAAAGGGAGGGAAATGGTCAAATAAATAGCAAAACTGAGATACACTAATGAAAAGCAATTGCTGTTGCTCTTTATTGCTCCAGCCTAGAGCCACGGAACTACAATGAATATAGAAGAAATATACTGAAGATTGCACCTAACAATTTTTAAGATCTTTTAAGAGTGCTATTTACAAAACCTTCCTGTGTTAGTGGGAATGTGAAATTCAGTAGGACCCAAGTGAAATTTCCTGGGTGCTTTCATGTTGTATTTTTCACACTCATAACATCTGCCTTCTTGGCAGACCTGAGTGTCCTGATAGCTGATCCTGATCTGGACTGGCAAATTAGGCATCCTAAATCTGAACAACATTTTCTTCAAAAACTCATGTGGAAATGGTGCTGCCACCCAATCCGAAAGGTGGGTTCAGCTCCGAATGGGTCCGCGTAAAGACTTAGATGCTCTGAACTCATACCTTCCGGAGGGAGGTTCTTTTTATCTAGCCGAAAGTTAAATACCATTTTTTTGATTGTCCTTTGCTGAACAGGATATAATTTCAAGAAATTAATCAGAATAGTCTGAAAATTGCTGAAATCAGTTAAGAATCTCAGATATTTTCCACAGAGTTATTAGAAAGAACATGTAGTTACTCGTGTGCTACGTTAATTCTGCATGTATGAGCTGAATCTGACAACCACAGGATGTAGAATTTTATCTCTAAATCATTATGTGGCCTATTTGTGGAGTCAGTTTATGCAGTCATCTAAAAAAATTCTGAGGCTATCAGGCTATCAGCTTTTTTTGGCACTTCATTGTTTATTGTGTTTAAATTCTATATAGGAGATGTGTACTGAAACCAAATTATGTTTCTCTTTCTGTAACTGCAGCAGATTCTGAATGTCCTGAGGCTACAACTGACTGGCACACAGAGATATTAGATAACCATTGCATAATAGGAATGGCTAGAGAACAGTGGAGCTACATATACTCCTTTAAACATATGTAGTTAAAAAAACTTGAATCGAATGAAGAAAGTCTTTATTGTCAGATACATATTAAATTAGGTTACAGTTTATTTAAAACACAGTGAGGCTGTGCAGTGGCATTGCTAAAATTAGACCAATGGGCTATAACGTTGCAAAAGGTCTTGTTAATTTTTCTCTGAAACTTGTGAGGCATGCCATTACAGTAACTCTTCTGGGAGTACTTCAGATTGAAGGCGTAAAGGTCTGTGAACATTCCAGGTTCATGCCACAATTCGTCTTACTTCAGTAGTCTTGTAGCAATGAACTGTGACCAGAGAGAATGGGAGGAAGTAAAAAAATAAAAATAAAAATTTGTCTGTAGTGCATACAGCAGAAATGTGCACTCGTGGAGTGTTTTTGTGGCCTGGTATGTGGAACCTTGTGTCTCCACGTTTGGAGTGGCTTCAGTTTGTGAGTTGTAAATATGTATATGCATCTGGAAACATATTTGTTATTGGATAGGAAATGTGGTGGCAATGTTGTGAGGCTCTGCAAGTCTGGGACTGGGGAGTATCTCCACAGCATGAAGTGGTGAAGTTGTCTCGAGGCATTGCTCCACCCCACAGTTCAGACTACTGCTGTCTGTTCTTCATGCCCTTAGCTCCTAATTCAGCCTTCTGTGGCGTTTTGGGGATTTTTGTTTGTTTTATATAAAAAAAAACCCCACACAACTGTGCTGTGTAATAAAGGAAGGGGAAAAAGATAAGAGCTACCTTTTTGGCTCGGGGTCAACATAGATGAAAGTGTCTTCTGGTAACTGGGAAGACGGCAGTCCCTCATTATCTTTGTGGTAGGAAGCAAAGCACAGGTGCCACAAATCACTGGGAAAAAACAAGGCAAAAAGTGCTTGGTGAGAGGAACAATCTTTAATACCTGCTGGTATCTCAAGTTTTGCTCTGCACAAAGCAAGCAAGCTGTAAAGAGAGACCTAACTCCCCAGAGCAGTTTCTAAACAGAAACAAAGCAGGAAAAATATTTTCTGCATTTTCCTATTTGTTTTTTTAAGACCTTTTATATTGACTTCAAAGGGAAAATATGCTATAAACCACTTTTTCAATGTATTTATAAACCACAAATTGTCACTTTATTCTTAAACGAGGTAAATAAGGCCACAAAATGCATAGATCAGACTTGTCAAAAAACATACTGCCTTTAAGTCAGAGGAAACGTTTCACACTGCTTCTTCTAAACAATTTTACTAGAGTTCTGTCTGACACTGAGACTAGTCTTGGAAACAGTAAGCCTACCCTGCTTTAAATTGTTAAATGTCAGAGCTGGACTTATGTTCACAGTGGAACTAAATAATGAACAGCACCAACTGAATGACCTTTATTGAGTAAACAATTTGTTGCAGTCTCTGGTGAAGTCTTCCCATTGACATGACTTTAGATTGGGTGATACGTTAGAATAAACAGTGCTGATACCTAACAGTAAAGGAAACATTCAAAATATTACTTTATTTCCCTATTCTCCCTAAAGCCTGTCACTTCATACTCATGCATCTGCTAAAGAAAAGCCCAAGACTACTTGAAACATTCAGAGTTTGCTTTGAAAATTAATCCACGCAGAAGAGAAACTGAGAGTAAGGGCAACCCCTATTGTTCCTGCTGCACTTACACTGTGTACACAGATAATGGAAGAAACTAATTGTAGTTTCTGGGTTAAGGGCCAGCTTGTGCCAGGGACTCAGGTTGTTGTAATCAAACTTAAGTTTTA
>NW_009729971.1:8177-10485 GCF_000703405.1 Apaloderma vittatum | reverse complement strand
GTCTCTCTGAATGGCAGCACAGCCTTCTGATACATCAACCACTCCTCCCAGTTCTGTGTTGTCAATTTATGTTTTTTTGTGTCATCTATTTATGTTTAGTGTGCCAGTCTCCTACTGTTAGATAAATAGCTGTCATTTATGCAATCCATATGTTTCTTTTTCTCCAGGCATACGATATTTGCAAGCAACACTTCATCCTTGCAAATCACGCAGTTGGCTAACTCAACCACGAGGCAGGACCGATTTGGTGGTCTCCATTTCTTCAATCCTGTGCCTATGATGAAGCTTGTGGAGGTAAGTGTCTTACAGCATCATCACCATAATCACTGTAGCACAGCAATGCAGTTGTCGCTGAGAATTCAGTCAGATGAAAGAGCAGATCTCGATTTGCAGCGCTTCTGATAGAGAATAAGCTACCTCTAGGGATAACAGTGATGCAGTCTCTGTTGAAGGGTGGTTTGGAGGTAACTCCTTGAGTCTCAAGGCTCCAAAGTTCTCTGCTGAACTGCTGTTTCAAGTTATCATTTCAGGCATACAAGCAGGCTGATTAGTAAGAACTACTGACAGCTTCAACAAAATCAGTCAAGGACTGGCAGAAGAATTTGATTGTTACCATCATGGAGATGAATAGAAAATGACATAAGATAAAATGTTACTGCTGTCTGACTTTAGAAACAAAGTCAGTCATGTTTGTTTCGTGTTCCACATGATTTGTCTGGAAGTATTACAGTGTTTCCCAGCCATTAGGGAAGTGTAAAAAGTTTTTACATAACTCTTCAGACTTCTTTTCTAAACATGCTCTATTTAGCTACACTGTGCAATTTTTAGTAATACTGCAATGCAGAGCAGAATAAAAAATAATATGATAGAAGAGTTTATCTGAGCGTAAGGATCACATTGCAGAAAAAACAAAAGGTCTCCTCCATTTCTCGCCTTCCTCCATATGGCTGACCTTGATCAGCGTATAAACTCTTCAGTAAGTGAAAATAAACTTTTCCTTTTGGCCATTCTGCCCCAAAGTTTCATGTACTTCATGCCTTTAAATACTGTAAATCTTTTTCCTGCATCCCATGAGTGGTGAGTTCTAGTGTTGCTTTGGTGACAAACAGATCAAATATATTTTGTCTAGCTTTTGAACTCCTGAGATTCACTTTATTGTATTTTTTGGTTGTTACCCATTAAAATGGGAATGGTTTATTTCCCCTTAAAATAATGCAGTTGTTCTCTCTGTGTCTTTGAGTGTATCATTTTCTTCCTCTCGCCTTTAAAATGTTTGAACCTTTTGGCTGAAATGAACAAATATGTTTCAGGCTGCCTGATGAGAACTTGAACACTTGTAAATTCTCCCTCACTAACTTCTGTACCCATGTTGGAGTTTTTTTAAGTTTAATATTGCATCCTGTATATTGTGACTAAATGCTCTGGGGAAATGTTGTAAGAAGGAAAGGAGGAATTTTATAGGTGTCGTCAGAGATAACAGAAATCTTTAGTATCATTTCTTAGACTGATATAGGCTTCATTGATTTCTGTGCTAAACACTACTTATTGGCAGTAATTTATTTCTATGGATGAAGTATTCTCTGCTTGTCTCAAGGCTAAACCAATTGATAGTCTTTAGAAATCTAAACTACACCTCTGTGAGATTTGAAAAATACTGAAGATATCTATCATCATTTGTAAAAAAAACAAAGCGGAGCAAGCCCTGTCTGACTGCTCAATCTTTATAATTGGTGGGTTTTTTTCACCTGACTTATGAATGTCCTGCCCCAATGTTACTGCAGCTGATGAGCAGTATTGGAAGAACTTTAAAACACAGACATTATGCTTTCAGTGACTTGATCTTGAAAGGCACCAATATTAGTAAATAAATACACTTTCTAAAGCTTTGCTTTTTTTTCAGATCTGCTGCTGTAAATTGGGATTGGCATTCCCAAATGCTGTAGAGCAACATTTTCTATGTAGAAAGGATATTTCAGTTGAAATAATCAGGGGAAAATCAAGAGAATCACTCAAACTATGAAAGATACTACTGAAATTGCCAGTCATTTGTCATGAACGCTGTCCTTCATGGGTCACAAAATTGCAGTGCCTTTGGGTCCTATGTGCTCTTTTCATAGATTTTTGATCTCATGCTCAGAAGCACATAGCTTTGAGGGGATTTCTTTCTCTAATAATCCAAAAGGCTAGTGCTAATATTTCAAAGTTCTGAAAAACTCATTCCTGAAGCTGTTGCAGTCTTATGTAAATATCTGATATTTTATCTAATGTGAAAGTAAAAGAACACTATTTTTTCATGCTGAGGAACACG
>NW_009729971.1:0-8146 GCF_000703405.1 Apaloderma vittatum | reverse complement strand
AACAAGCCTCTTCCTCACTCCTAACAGGTTTTCTTTTCATGGGTTCGATCCCCCTTCGGTCCCCATGTGTTGCCTGATCTAGTTGAGAGGTGTCCCTGCCCATGACAGGGAGGTTGGACTAAATGATCTCTAATGTCCCTTCCAGCCTAGGCCACTCTATGATTCTTTTTGTGTTGGTCTTTTGACAGTCATTAGGATGGGAGCAAATCTTTCTTTTTTCTTCTTTTTTTGGGAGGGGTGGAGGACTGGGATGAGGGCAGGTAGGCCCCTAGTAAATGACTTCATACATCCCAATTCCAGTGACACATAGAGAATATTACATGTGACAAAAGACTCGGCTGTGAAGAAAATCAACATAGAAGCATACTACTCAAAAGTTAAGAGGCTGTCATATGTTTGAAAGATTGTACATTTTCCTTAGAGTTCATTGTCTGTGTCATGTTTACGTTAGGCACAGGGTAGATGTTACAACCCTTTATATCAGGAACTATGTTAATATGGTTGTCTAGAGTGATGCCACCATGTTTCCAAAGGCAACAAAGACTGTGTCGCTTTTCAAGTTGTTTTGTTGTGCTAGAATCTCTTAAACGTGATTCCGAAGGACAGTCCCTTTTACCATCTATACTGGCTGAGTGGGACAGTGTCCTAAAGAAACGGATAGTTTCGAAATGGTCAAAATGTTATATCTGTCTTTAAAATAGTTTTCTGTGTCTATTACTTACATACCTACTGAAATTGTTTTTTTTTGCAAAAGAAATATTCAGTAAATTTCTGCATTACAGTTTAATCGTTGCTGTACTGGGAAATGAGAGAGATTCTGCTCATAAATGTGCTTACGCTCTCTCTACCTTCCCTCTGCCCAGGTCATCAAGACTCCAATGACTAGCCAAAAGACTTTTGAATCACTTATGGATTTCAGTAAAGCAGTAGGAAAGAGTCCTGTCAGTTGTAAGGTAAGTATATTTTGATTGTACAGTGTTCAGAAAGTCAATTCTTGAAAATTATTAATTTTAAGGTGGTAAGTTTTAGTACATGAAAGAGCACTTCAGGAATTTCCAGGCTGCTTTTTGTCCAGTTTTTCTTTCCTATTAAAAGCATTTTGACAAAGAAAACACCCACATTTGCCACAAATTCCTCAGAGTGACCCTAGACATCTTGTCTAGAGCAGCAAAACACAAGTGTCAGGATTTAGTTATTGGGTTTTCTTTTCCAGTCCTGCAGAAGCCTGAACTGGAAACCATAAGCTGGAGCTCATCTTTAGCCATGCTAGAGACAAGACTGCTCCCTCTTGTACCATGAGGCAGTTGGATGAATCCTCTATGGTGTGTGCCCATTGCAAGTTTTTCTTACAACTGCATTAACTAGACCCATATTAATCTTCATTGCTTTGCAGCTTTGTTCTTTAATTCTGGAGGAACACCCTAATTCCTAAGTACTCTTTTTCTGAATCTGTTAAGTTGTGGTCTGGGTAGCTTTATGCAATCTATTGCCTTGAGTTTCACAGCCCCCAGGAGGCATTTGGCCATAAAAAGAAGGGCCTGCAATCCGGTAGTTACCAGTAATTCAGCATCTGGATGCTGGATTCTATTTCTGGCTGTACTGCTAAATTGCTCTGTGGCCTTAGTTGACTTTTTTTCCTGTTTCTGTCACAGTTTTGCAGTATGTAATGTGCAGAATATATGAAGAATTATTGCTATAAATTAGCTTGGGTAGAGTGTAATGTGGTGCAGTCTCCATGTCTAAACCTTTTTTCAGTTACTGTTTGTAGAAAAAGTTGGTTGAAATTCTCTCAGTTAAATATTGAAATAAAATGGAA
Source organism: Apaloderma vittatum (assembly GCF_000703405.1). Lineage (NCBI taxonomy): Eukaryota > Metazoa > Chordata > Aves > Trogoniformes > Trogonidae > Apaloderma > Apaloderma vittatum. The sequence goes on along the minus strand of NW_009729971.1, from coordinate 6,330 downwards.
GGAACAATAGACATTTGAAACAGTAGTACTATACGAAATAATACTATATTTGCAAAGCTCTTAGTCTTTTCCTTTGTCTTTTTTGTTTTGATTAAAGCTTGTGTAAAAGAAGTTCTGTTTCAGATCGTTATCTTCTTGTGCCAGCATGTATTGGCATTGGTGTTTGTGATTGAAGTGGCCCTAACATAAAAAAGCGTGGTTTACCAGTGAGCAGTGGAGAAGAAATAGACTATTTAGCCAGGAATGTTTCTGGTAATGAACACCAAAAGAAACCTCTTAGGGAAGAACTGCTCTTTGTGTATCCTTCAGGAAATTGTATCAGGAGAATTTTGCTAAAGAAAAGACATTTGCCAACTGGCTGCATTAAATTGTTTTAAGATTAATTGAATTGGGCTTGTAGCAGTCTTACTGTTCTCAGTCACGATGAATGTTCATGTGCCATTTCTTGTTTGTGAAATTCATCTTTTGCATTTTCATACTGAGCAGATAAAGCAGATGAAAAATACAGTTTAGAGAGTACCAGAAGTTGATTCAATAAGTGTCTTCATCCACTTTTTTAATCTGTCGAGTAGCATTTGAGCATGGTATTGGTAAAGAATGTTTATTTAGAATCTCTTTTTTTTCCTTTTTGTAGGATACGCCAGGGTTTATTGTAAACCGTCTCTTGGTGCCATACATGATGGAAGCTGTTCGACTTTTTGAGAGAGGTACTTGTTGGGATATTGACTTCAGGGAACGTTGACATATAACACTGCAAAATGTTACATCCCTTCAGAAAAACCTTGGGATTCTCTCAAAACTTTCAGACCTTGAAGGCTGGAAGTGAATAGTGAACATCAAATATGAGCTAATATGTATACTGTTGGAAAGTTGGAAAGACCTTGTCTTCACTTTGAGATGTCAGTGTATGCAGAGTTGGAAGGTACTAGTTACTTGTCTGCAAAATTTCTGATGGTTTGATGATGAGTGTAGTGTCATTGTAAAAATTTCTTCTGCCAACTAATCAAGAACCATCCTCTCTCCATCCCAAGAGATGGTAATGAAAGTGGTTGAAAATCCCATAATGGGACCATTGGCAAAGTTTTCCTGAGTTCACTTGTATTGGGCTTATGAAATAAACCACCAGTTTTCAGCTGAGGTAAGTAGTATAATACCAAGTGTCACACTACGGTACTGGCATACAAGTGGCTCGGCTGTTGCCCCGTGAAACCTGTTCATCTTCTATCTCCTGTTTAAGACGCAGGTTCTTTAGGATCTCCGATCTCACTGCTGGTCTCTGTTCACATTAATACTGAGGGTGGGTAGAAATAATCGCAAATTCCCAAAGAACCACTAAATTTTTCAGAGCACTGATGTTTTGAAAGGAAACAAGCCAATAATATAGTGGATAAGAGGAAATCATGGAGTATAATTACTTCTATTTCAAATGCTGTCCTCACAGCTGCGTGCTACGAAGAATGCCATTCGAAACATTTTGTTTTTGAAATCACTGCTTTTTTACAGATGAAAGCACTCCATTATCAGGATTCCACCAAATATGCTTTAAATATTAAAAATCTCTTTTACAGCACATGGAAAGGATGGTTTGATCTCCAGAAAAGATATAAACCAACGCTACTTGTTTATCCATCAACAGATGTACCTAATTACATCTCAAAGGGAGAAAAGAACAAATTTGGTGACTTGAAAGGCACAGGCACAGATGCGAGGGGCATTATTCTCTTGGGAAAAGTAACAATTTTAAAGTGTATGGGTTTGTAAAAGAGGTGCCTTTGTTAAGTGACACATATCATTATACATATTTCAGGAGACAGTAGAACTTTTAATTAAATGTAGAAGAAAACAGTCACTGAGATTGTATGTTAAAACTGACTCTTTTCTGCCTAAGGAACACAATATTTTGATTTAATCTTTATTCTGTTTGTATTTTGTTCAACAGTATGATATTTCCAAACTTGTTAAAGTTCATTTATGAATATTTAAGTGTAATGAAATCTCTTTAAAAACTGGTTAATGTTTTGAAAAGCCTGATGGCTGTCTTCTGATTCGTATTTTCCGTCAAATCAGGTTAAATTTTTATCATCTTTTGCATTAATTCACAGAGTAGACACCTGAGCCTGATTGTCATCGACATTAGTGTGAAATTGGGTCTCTTTCCTGGCAACCTCAAACACTGAAATATCATTTTTTTGGATCAGTCCTGAGTCTTTACTTAGGCAAAATCTCCTTAAGTGTGCACTTTTGCACAGGCACAATGCCTTTAGTATATTAACAGTGATTTAAACAGAGAGCATATTTTAAATATTAGTGTGTGGTGGCCTGTACTACTGTATTCTTAGCGTAAAACAAAAAAAAAGCAGTCAGCCAAGTTTCTATGGAAATCTGCTTTATACTAGGAGAGCAGCATGAACTAGGAGTAGGACACTTGTTTGCCCTTTTACTCTTTTTAATTATAACGCAGCTGTATCCTGTTAGGTGATGGTATACATACTGACCGCTGTATTCTGTCAGGTCCTAACTTTGACAAACAAAGTGGGACAAATCTGTTGAAAAAAGGATGTACATCTGCATCAACTTCAAATGAGTTGACGATTTACCTGTTTTGGAACTTAGGGAAATGAAATTATGTTAGAATTAAATAAGGCTGATTTTCCAATTTTCTCTGGAATAAAATGTGTTTTTTAAAAAAAATGTCAGCTCTAAAGAGTAAAAGGAGATATATTATTAAAATTACTGCTTTATGCAGAACTGTGACTGAAGTTGTTGCCTTTACAAAAGATTTGTTTCTAAGATTCCCTGATCTAGGTGTATAAGTTGCGTAGGCTGTGTCATGCTTTTGGACACCCTGAACACTTGTACACATTTGAGCATGGAGGTTGCTTAACCTCTGGGATTTGTGTGGCTGATTTTTTTTGTAGGATCTGCAAAGAGATATGTACTATCTTTATCAAAATATGAATTAGAAATAAGCAGTAGAGGTGCCTCTGCTTTCATGACAGTATAAAATATGCATTGCCATCAAAAGAATGAGGTGAATATGAACTGTGACAATGCGGCAACGCAGGATTTGTGTTTTAGAGGCACAGGCTGAAGTAGAACTAACACATTTAGGAAATTTTTGAATATTTTTTTAAAAATAATTTTGGAATTCACAAATTTAACTGCCCCTGCACAATCTTTTCAGGCCACTCCTACCTACTCTCTCTAATGCTGATGAATACCCTCTGTTGGAAGTCGCTGTGACTAAGGGTGTTACTCAGCTGCCCCTGCTCCCCTCGCCATGCCTGCCTTGCCAATCAGCTGCTATCGCTTGCTGGCTGTTGTAGAGTAAAGGTAGCTCTGTCCTCTGCATCGTTCCAAAGCTGCTGCTGATCTCATGAAGCTGAAATTGAGATATTTCCTTATTTTGACTATTCAGCTGCCTCTAAATGAAGCTCTTGATTCCTCAAAGTGACCAGTTCTTCCCCCTTGTCTTTCTGATAGGTTGACCACAGTAGCAGTATCTCCATAAATAGTGTAGTGATCTATATTGAAATGCAAGAGGATGCTAGAAAAATGGAAAGCAGTCCTTCAGGGCTTTTTTTTTTCCTTCTCCTTTTTTTTTTTGTTCTCTTGTGAGAGATTCAGCTTTACACACCAGCATGTGTATGCTGACTCCAGTTTTTGTGGTTCTGAAACGTGCAGAGATTTCTGTGAAGAACTGCACCAGGGTAAAATAACAGTCTGTTCATTATTTATAAGTGGTGCCAAGTAGATGCAGGATCTTCTCTGTTCATCAAACTGTCAATCTTTCTCTAGGAGATGCATCAAAGGAAGATATTGATGTTGCTATGAAGCTTGGGGCTGGCTATCCCATGGGTCCATTTGAACTGCTGGACTATGTCGGGCTGGATACCAGTAAATACATTATAGATGGTACTGCTTTATTATTCTTGTATTTTCTCCTATTCTTGACTCTTTTTAGCTAGATTATAGATGAATGTTCTAATGAAAATCTGGCTCTCCATTAGTTTGAACTGAATGTTTGTGGTATAGCCTTTTAAGTGTTGAGGAGAAAGGAATGAGAATTCAGCTCAAATACTGTATGAGTACAGCATTTATGCTGAATGCCTATAACCCTATATACAGGGGGGCAGAATATAGTGGTGGTTTTGCTGGATTCATCAAGTTACAGTGGAAAAAATAATAATATTACTGGAATTTCATACAAACTAAAATGAATCAATATTTATGTACTGGAGGTAAGGAATCCTGATGAAAAGCAACAAATGTTGCACTCCCTATCCTTTTTCTACCAGCTGTATTTTCCTTCTCAATTAATAGCAAATCCAGTAAATACCTTAAAAGATGGAAGTATACCTTCTCCTTTTTACTTCTTTACTTTTTACTGATGAATGTCAGTACCATACAAGAAAAGGACATAACTGGTCATGGCTTACTGGTGGTTGTTGTATAATTTTGAATGAGTAGCTTAAATGTCCTCTGAGGAAGAATGTCACTTTCAAAATGGCATTTTCAGCAAAACCTTTTCTTTTTCTTTTAGCCAGTGCTATAGAATAGTTACATTGTTCTAACTGACAGTGTCTTTTACAGGTAGAAATTCAACTTGGAATTACTTTGAACTTGATTTTCTTTTCAGCATAGCCTTTGTTTTATTTCCTTATACTTAACTATATACTAAAGGTTCTCTTTTTTTTTTTAAAAAGTATTAAAAATCTTCAGTTGTGGACATTATAAGGTGTTCAGAGTAGGCTGTGCCTAAAGACTAATTCCTAGATTTGCTTGTACTCATCAATACTGATCTGAGCTTTATGAATTGTAGAATCATAGAACGGCCTAGGCTGGAAGGGACCTTAGAGATCATTTTAATCCAGCCTCCCTGCCACCAGGGTCACCACCTCTCGACAAAGGTCTCAGAGAGTGTAGAATAAGTTCCAAAACTCCATCTTTCTGACCTCTCTATATTTTCTAAGGAGATGCAGATCTCTAATACCTTTGTGTATAAACAGAGCTGTTACTAATTCCTCCACTTCTTTTCATCCACCAGGATGGCATTCATTAGAGCCCAACAATCCTCTTTTTGCACCCAGCCCACTCCTGAATAAACTGGTACAAGAAAAGAAGCTGGGTAAGAAGACCGGAGAAGGATTTTACAAATACAAATGAACTCCAAGCTTTGAGAAGTGTTAAACTATTCAGTGTATGCTATTCAGCATTGCCATATTACAGGTGAATTCTGGTTTAAACCTTCCCAAGGACAGCACAAACTGCATTTAGAACGTAACCCACCTCTGAACTGAGTGATTGGACTAGTTAACTATTTTTCTGGTGAAAGCTTGATTCAGTAGATTAGATTATTTCTTTCTTGTAATTCTGAAAAGCTTTATATGTACAGTGCCTTCATGCAAATGTTGATTTTTCAGGTGCAGAACAGAATGACAAGTGAATTTATGTATTCAAAACATTATTACATTAATGGGAAAAATCCTAAAAATAACCACACTTTCTTAAGAATAAAATTTTCAGCAATTCTGTGTTGAATGTCGTGGCTTGTAGTTGATGTGCTTGATTGTAGTCCGCTGGGTGGCAGTCTCTTTTCACTCTGGCAAATACAGCTGCAGAAAGGCAGTATTTGTTTTAGGATTTTTCTTAAGTGCAGTGCTGAATCTGTAGGTGTAAATTGCAGTGCCTTGAATAATATTTTTTTGAATGTCATATGGTTTAAAAAATAAAAATCCTTCAATGGCAGGCTGTCACCCGAACAAAACGTTCCCAGTACAGCGTTTAAAAGCAAAACTCATTATATGATTTGTGTTGGGTTTTTCTGGCATTTTCAATTACTGGTTGAGGGTCTCCTTTTGCTGCGTGCTGTAGGAACATAGTGAAGAGATGATTTCTATTCTGAAGGGCCTAGTACATAGATTTGTTTTCTAGTAACTAAGCTAGAAAGCCGGTGCAAGCTTCTGTATGCTTTCTAGACTCCTCTGAATTGACTTTGTTTACTGGTTATTCCTGTTAAGTGTCATTTTTGCATACTACACTACTACTGTAGTTGAGTACTTTGGGGGATTGAAATTAGAGTCTGTACTTCGTAAAAAAATAGGTGTGTCTGGCTGTGTAAGGCACCGTCTGTTTTGCAATTTTATTACCTTGGGGCTTAACAGAGCTTGGATTTGTTCGTGACGGAAGTGCTGCAAGTCCTGCCTTTTCTCTAAATACTGCAGAGCAGGTGGTCATGAGGATTGGAGTTCCAGTTCATCTGAATGCTAGACTTCTTTTACTTTGTGTATTTTGGATCTGCAAACTCAGTACTTATATATATATATATAT
>NW_009729970.1:76297-91536 GCF_000703405.1 Apaloderma vittatum | reverse complement strand
TGCCGGCCAGGGTCAAACCACGATACTGTACAAGACGTGATCACTGCCTTTCGCCCACCACGAGAAGCTGGTCATGTGTGCAGTGATCATCACAGGATCCAATGGTGGTGATCTTTCTTTTCCTATAGCTTTCCTTTCTCTTTTTTTCTACTTCTAGCAAAAGGGTTATCTATGGCAAGGCCATTTCTTTTGTTTTCGCTAATATCTCTGCTGAGACGCGCGTTAATAGCGTTAAGTGGCCAACTGAAGCACATCCATGTTAGTTCCTTACTGACTGGTAAATAAAACTGGTGTTAGGAGCCTTGGTGTTGATTCACCTTAATCCTGGCCTGAGAATCAGCGAACCTGAGTCATCGTCCTGAAATCTTGGGACGTGACAATGGTTACGTTACTCTCATGGATTTGTGACAGTCAGTCCTATTGGCTTCAACACTGAAAAAAAGTATAGACAGAAAATTATATTAGAAATTGTTGTGCCATATATTTTGTCAGTTTAATTCCTCCATGCCTTCTAACCTGCCACATCTAACTTTGGAGTTTAAGAGAGGCTATGCAAGTGAAAGCAGGGAGGCAATCACAGAATCATAGAATGCCCTAGGCTGGAAGGGACCTTAGAGATCATTTAATCCAACCTCCCTGTCATGGGCAGGGATGCCTCTCAACTAGATCAGGTAACACATGGGGACCAAACGAGGATGTTTGGAAAAACTCTGAATGCGTGCTCAAATACAAATGACTGGACATTTTAAGCATATTCTCTGTATGAGTGAACATTCTGCATTGCTGTTTTATGCATTATGATTCGTCATTATTCCAGTTAAGGAGGATAATGCCCAAATTCTCTTCCCTTTCTTCCTTTCCATCCTCCAGTCCTCGTGTTTCAGCTGTAGAAGCACATCTTGAGTATCTTCTAGGTAACTCAATTCTGTTTTATTGCCCTCACACACTGGGAAGTCCAGTAAGGTATTCTTAGCATCTGACAACATCTGCTTTTCCAATCAACTAAATCCATAGAGTAAAGAAGGTAGGAATTTTCATCCTCCACTTTCTAACTACCTTATTATTAAGCATAAAACTGAACTGGTAATTTTTGCCAGATTATTTGCTTGCAATCAAAACAACTTCCAGAGGATCTTGAGAAATCATAGGGATTTTTGTCAAGGAGTTCTTGTTCAAGTTCTTGTTTTAGGTAGATTTTTTTTAACTTCTTTACTGGAGTTGGATTAAAGAAGGTTGATGATTCCATGATCCAGATGTGGAAATAACTATTTCCTCACTTGTAAGAATCTGTTAATGATACCATAAGTAAAGGCTCAAATAAAAATGGAATTGAAATTAACAGATCTTATTTAGGAAGCCTGAAGATCGAAGTGATTAAAAATGAGTAAATTCATCTGTTCTGATATATAGAATTCTTGGACAGATTAATACTAATAAAAGGCATTTACAATATGAAAAGGAAATGTTAACTTCTGCAAATTCTCATCTGATTTTCATTTTAAATAACATTTCAATCCAGGCAGGAAAGTAAATGTGCATGTATATTTATCCAGCCATTGTTTTAAGTTTGCTGTAAACTAAGAGCAGTAGTTCAAAATTAGAATTTATTTGCATAGTAATTTTCTAGTATAAATGGTTTTCTATAAGAGATGTGGGGCAATTGATCCTGATCTTTGCGTATCTTATCACTTTGTATCTGGGAAGAATCATATCTTGGGCACACACAAAGAGTGTGGCACCCTAGAAGATGACAGGAGGTGAAAACATTAATGTTTACTACACATCTAATTAATTAAATTACAAAGAGAAACATTACAAAGATATTTAGAAAAACTCAGAGGTGTAATTATTGGCCATGAGATAATTAAGTTAATGCGTACCTGGTAGCAGCTGAGCTCTTAAAAGCAGATATTTCTGGACACAAAATTTTGTCTTGCATTGAATAATAAGTACATTAAAAAATAGAACATGGTTAATGGAGTCAATCTGAGATGTGTATTTAATATTAAATCATGTTAAATGGAACTTGTTCTAACTGGATACATTGATTGACCTCTCTGCATAAAGTGACAATGTCAATGTGTTGATGTGTGATTTGCTTACATTCTAAAGTGAAAGTTTGAGTTAGCACAAAAAAGCTTGAAAACTTTCAAAAGGCATCAAGATACTGCTAAACATTGTGAGTAAAAGACAGAAATTTTATGTTATTGTCTAGAGAACATTCCTGTTTATCTTTGTTGTAGTAGCATCATACAATGCTTACCTGACGATAATATTTTTGATCGTCTTTGTTCTTTAGAAGTGATAAAAAAGCCATGTTTTTCACCAGTAGAAACACATTGGATACAAAGAACTGCTAAGTATTTATTTTCAGTAGAATAAGAGAGAGTCTGAGATATGTTTCTCACATATGCTGGTAATAGCCTTCTTCATTTTGCAGGACCAAGAAATACCTTGAATTCTGAAAAGAAATTTCAAAGTTATAACAAATGCTCTTGGGGATCAGATTTTAAATGTTTTTACAAGACTTTTTGAGTTCTTATTATTACTAACATGCCTGGCTTACTTGCTGTTGATGGATAAGTAAATAATACAGAAAAAAGTGGTGGGACATTTCTACACAAGTTGTCATTTAATTCTGTAAAATAAAGCAATCAATTTTCTTTCCTTGATTTTCAGCTTGCCTCACTTTTAGTAGCAGGCACAAGTTTCCTTCAACTGAGATATACCAAGTTGCATTGTACTTGCTGTATTTTTGTACTGGCTGGCTGTGTCTTCCTGTTGACTCACAAAGTACAGATTTACATATTTCATCCAAAAAAAATCTATTTAAAAGTGGCAACTTCTGCTGTAAGGAGGTTTCTGATAGCAACTTTCACTTTTTGTATTCTGGACAAATATGGTAATAATTCATCAGGGCGCTTTTTTTAAACCTTAATGCTAAGTAAGTACATACTGAAAAACGGCACCTAGTTCATAACAACTTAGTAATATTTGCAACAGCTTTTCTGTCCATTTGGTTCATAGCACTGCAGATAGGGTTCGGAAGACTTAGGTGCTGGACCTCAATAGACACTAAAAAATAAAGTGTGTAAACATACTAATCAGAACGAGAAAGCCATGAGCAGTTGACCTTCTGTACCCTCCTTCCATTCTGATGGTTGTTAAACTCTACCAGAAAGACTCCAAATAGGAAAAATAATAAGAAAATAAAAAGCAAGCTCACAGGAGATTCAGGGGAGCAGAATTTGACTACTTAAAAATTCTGCCTGGGTAAGTCCTATGGGATAAGGCCCTGGAGGAATGAGAGGCCCAGGAAAGCTGGTTAATATTTAAGGATGACCTCCTCCAAGTCCAAGAACAGTCCAACCCAGTGAGAAGGATGTCAGATAAAAATGCCAGGAGGACTGTGTGGATGAACAAGAAGATACTCGCCAAACTCAACAAGGAAGCATACAGAGGGTGGAAGCAGTGATGGACAGCCTAGGAAGAACACAGAGATACTGTCCAGGCATTCAGGGATGAAAGTAGGAAAGCTAAAGCCAAAATGGAATTAAATCTGGTTAGGGATGACAAAGACAAGAAGAAGGGCTTCTATAAGCATGTAGACGACAAAAGGAAGACTAGGGAAAATGTGGGCCCATACAATTCTGCCTGTTTGTGGATGACATAATGTTCAATGTGCAGAAAATACTGTAAGGCCTTTACAGACTCAAATATTGTCATCACTAATATGTAACAATATTTTTATGCTATACGAAACTTGTGCATTTACTTTCTCATAGAGCATAAGTTAAGGAGGTCTTTTGCACCATTTCTTTGCTGTATATGCATAAAGAAAGTCATTGTGGATGAAAATATGAAAAATGAAAAAATCTAACAAGTACAGTAGTCATATTAAAAAGCAAGAAGAATCAGTTTCAAAATGGAAACACAGTCTAGGACACAAAATCTTATTATTTTCTGTCTGATACTTCTTCATTTGGAATCACAAATGATTAATTTGTTACTACATCTGCTGTCTGCTTAGTGCAAAATAGAGTCCCAACATAAAAGTTGCTTTTCATCACACAGTTTTATTTTAATAGTGGTTGAAATTTTTTGAAAGAGTGCTACTGGGTTACAGTTTATAGTGCAACTACAGTGTATTGATCTAATTACAGTGTATTGATCTAATATTTTATCCATACTTGTGGTACTTTTCTCATATAATTAATTCACTTCAATTATTTCAAAGAAAATACTAGTGTAAGATAATAAGATCAGGGAGAAGAAGTGTTGCATAACATTTTCCTTAATAGCATAAATTCTGATTCGTTAGGCTGAAGTTTTTACACTAAATTTTCTGTTTTGGCTACCTGCTTCATAGCTGATTTAGAAGATTCTGACCCCCCTCATGATCCCTCTTGGGTGTGGTGCCAGGTCCCTGAGTGTGCTAATTAGCCTTAATTGCCCTAATGGCCCTAGCTGCCCCTGCCCTGCTCATGGGTCCATTTAAATTCAGGGCCAAGGTAGATAGACCTTTCCTTAGGCGTGCTTGGGTTCAGGCCTGTCTCACTGACTGGGTTTTCTGACTAGGCTCCGAGCTGATGCACTGTGGCAATTTTGTCTCCTGTCTGGGCTTGGAACCTGTATGAAGGGTAGCCTTGTCTCCAGAAGGTACCTTGGGTCTGTGTTACCAGCCTGCTCTCCAGCTCTGACTCCTCGGTGAGCTTCGGACCTGTGTGGTAGGTGACTTCTCTCCAGTCTTGTCTTTGGCCTTGTTTCCTCCTATTCCTGGCTGGACTTGGTTGCATAGAACCTGGCACTGGTTGGCTTGTTACTTTGTTGTGCCTAACATTACAGGTAGATCCTGTTGCAGGGATGTGGTCTGGAGTGTTGTGGGATAGTGTCCTACCAGTGATATGGTGTGGGTGTTGTGGGATCATCATCATAGAATGGCCTGGGCTGGAAGGGACCATAGAGATCGCTTAATCCATCCTCCCTGTCATGGCCAGGGATGCCACCTTTCGACTAGATCAGGCAACACATGGGGACCGAATGGGAATCGAACTCATGACCTTGGTGTTATCAGCACCGCGCTCAACCAACTAGTGCCCTATCAGTGAAAGCCCTGTCTGCAGAGGGTCAACCTCAGCTACTGTTCCACCTGGTCTCTTTCAGTGGTCCTGTTTTTATTGATCTCTTAGTATGAAAATGTGGAGAATTTTTTTTTCTTACTTTTAGATTACTTATCACATAAAATGTCATAGAATGTGTTGGATTGGAAGGAGCCTCTAAAGGTCATATAGTCTAACCCCCCTGCAGTAAACAGGGACATCTTTAACTAGAAGTCTGGAAGTCTTCTGACATAAAACTATGAAAAAAATCCAAGGCCTAAGTTAAGCATTAAGGAATACTAGAATGAAGGTTGTCGGTAGAATCCTGATTTACCAAACTCTTCTGAGACTTTTAGCTATGTTTGTTGCCGTAATTTCTGCATTTTGCTCGGTAAATAGTATTCAGCAAATTAACAGGCAAGTTCTGCTGCTGTTTACTGTGTATCTCAGACCTTCAGTCACAGTATTTGCACACGGAGATGTGTAAGGCTTAATTTCACATGTACTTTTCTGTGCTAATCACTGTTGTACTACATAGGCACTGAACTAATTAGATTTATTTTGAGTGTGTGTGGTGGTGGATTGTTTTTTTTCCTTGTGCAGTGACTGTCCAAATGTGCTTATCAGGCAGATGTAAAGCTAATTTATTCTTCTTTTACTGAGAAATAAGCTGCTTATGTCTACTGAAAAAGCAGGTTCATGGTCATTTTAGATAAAGTTATTGACATACTGCAAGCTGTTGCCTTGCCTCTTCGTATATGCTTTCACAGTGCTTTCAAACCACGTATTTATCCAGTTCCAGAGCACTTTGTATTTTATCCCACTCCTTGCTTTTAAAGTCTGTCTCCCACTAACCTCATATATAAGGGTGAATATTTAGCATTTCAGCAACCTGAAACTTGGTCTTAGTGGCAGGGAATTAGAAATATACTCAGTGTTGACTACTTGTGAAAAGCTTAATTCAGACTCGTAACAGAAATCCTGTCTCCAGCCCTGTGAGGCAGCATTAAAAACATTTGGCCCGTGAATTCTTCTCTTGCTTAGCTATCTCTTTCCTTTACCTTATTCACAACTAAAAGAGGGCTCAAGCCTCTTTCAGGAAGGCTTATATTATGCAATTAGTTATTAATTTCTAAGGTAATTCAACATGGGTTTGATTCAGAAAAAGAACGATGTCTTCATCTGTGAATCTAGTTTAATGTATAATTAATCTAATGTGTAATATGGAGAAAGGAAGGTTGGAAGGTGTGGGATATCACTTGCTAAATACCTCTGTAGGTATTTCACCACAAGGAGAAATAAGGGATCTATTTAAATTCTTCGTTATGTTGCTGAGTTGTGTTATATTTACAGTAAGTATGATGGGATGCTCTCAAACCAAACACTTTCAAAAAACTGGGTGACAGATTCAGTCTTAAAAGGACAGGGTGAATTGATGCGTAGATCTGGTAATAATCCAGCTAGTCTGTTTTCGTGTTCTGACGTTAGATCTTGTCTTCCTTTCTTGGAGCCAACAATTGTGAATATTGAAATAGACTTTTAAAAGAGAAACTAACAAAATGAAAGCTACTCGTGTCAAATATTCTGGTTACAAAAAACTTGTAATACAAGAAAACACCAGCTTTATTCTGTGCTTCAGCATTCCATTCTATATTAATCTCAGCAGGAGTATTTGTAGGGGTTTTTTTCTGTGGTTATTTGATTGTACAAGTCAAGGATTTTTAAGTTTTTCATTATTTTACATGCATTTTGTGTATGTATTAATTTTTAATGTTAATTTTTACATACATGCCAAACTTTCTGAATAATTATTGTACTCAATGTCTATGATGGCTTTTCTGACCTTTTCCACCTTTGTGTGATGATACTGCTAAGCTTCAAAATAGCTGAACTATCAAGCCTGAAAAATTAAAGGCCTACTCTGTACAAAAAATGTCATTTTAGAATTGCTTTTGTTCACCACACGTCCATCTGTACTGGAATAGCAAATTTGGTGTGAAGAGTACAAAACAGCATTTCTCCCTGTTCTTTTAACAGAACCACATCTGTGGCTTTATGTTTTAAAATATGCAGCTACCAGGAAGGGAAGGGTGATGTGGCACTGTTGGCAGCTGTGTTAGTGGGAAAAAAAAAATCTGTAGCGAGGCTTTCTGCAATAATAATTTCCAGTGACTTGCATGTAGTGCTTTCACTAATAGAAGTACTTATGCAGCGTTTCTTGCTGCTACAGGAACCTCAATTTACACCTACTTAGCAGGGGCAGTAGGAGTTTACTAAGCAATGTTTGTGACAGTTTGATACTTCTCACAAAAGATGTGACATTAATGAGACTTAGACTGTGAGTGCTGACATAAAGCTGGAGTAAAATTAAGGATGCACTTCTATCATCGCTTCTTTGAAGGAGTTATCTGCATGCATGAGCTTAGTTCATGCTATAACCCCGCCCCAATAAATGCAAGCTAATGGGTAGAGGGAAAATCCTAATTCTACAAGGGAAACATATCCAGACTGACAAGCTGTCGTCTATGGTAGGTTCTTCATGCACCCATTCTGTGAAATGATTTCTCAACAGAATTGGTTCAGTCTCTGAGACTGCCTCATTTTGCAATCCACTTGTAAAAACGGCACACAGAGCTCTGGTTCCCCCTTAGGAAAGCATCTTTGAACTCTGCACCTTTTATGCCCTAGGGCAGAAAAATCAAGGTCCCGGATGCTTCTTGCTACTTTATGCAGTACTGAAGGTATTTCGGCAATGGAGGCAGCTCCTTCTTTCCCATCATAAAGTAGCTCACAACACAGTGTGGTCTGATTTCACAAACGGGAGGACTGACCTGATAAGGTCAGATATTTAAAAAGAAGTCTAACTTTGTGTTTAATGCTGTAGAAATAATCTGAGCAGAAACCATCCTCACAAAATAAATTAATTCTTCTCACTATCCAAGGGGTTGCAGAGTACTTCTCCAGGGTGTTATAAGATTCAGGTATTGTGTCTCGGCTTATATATCTTTGCAATAACAACGTGGGCCACATAGTTCACCTCATTATCTGCTTCCAGAGGTGAAAATAAGGAGCAGAAAAATATATTCCTCTTATAATGAAGGGGTTCAACACTAATTGTTTACTGTAACAGCTGAATAATTTATACAGGCAAGAGCTGTGCATGGGTTGTCTGTGTAATTTATTTTAACAAGTCAGTATGAGTGGGCTGTAAAGGAAGGACATTTGACAGAGCTATGGGTTTTAGAATACTTACACTCTTTTGAAAATCTGGATGTTAGTATTCATGTTGTAACAGCAACTTTTGTTATCAGTACTTGTGTAATTTTAAGGAACTATTCCTTACTTTTCTGATTTTACTTTAGTGATGATAAGAGCTGTGGTGGGCTGTGATGGCTTTAGATGCGTGCACTTGCGTGTCCATGGGTTATGAAGATAACTGAGCTAGTAGATGCAACTTCTTAGGTTTTTGGCTGATCTATATCTAAATATGTAATTTCTTTACATGCTGGTGTTGTGTATTGATGCTTAGGTGATTTGGAAACTATCTGGAAAATAATATGGGTGGTTTTTTTACTGAGTAACAGGTCTGAAGAAGAGCAATTGACCAGGGTTTTTTTGTGAGAAACTTTCCTCCCTTGACTCAGAAGTAATTCAGTAGACAATTCAGGTGCTGTACTTATTCCAAACAGTATTTACTGCGACATTCTGTAGTAACTAGTAAATGCTCATTTTGAAGGTGTCTATTTTATAACATGAGAAAAGTTTGGTCTGCTGATTTCTTCTTGTTGAATCAAATCAATCTTAATGAACTCAAGTCACATATATGGTCTAAAGGGCAAGAACACAGTAAGTTTAAACATTAACCTCAATCTGGTAGGTTCTGGTGAATCTCTGGAGGTGAAAGTAAATATATATTAGAAAAATTACATAACTTCTTCTTATTTCATGTAGGTTAGGATATAGAATACATCAATCATTACTAATTTATAACACTCTTAGTTGTGTGAAGAAGTGTATGAATAGCTCTGCTTCCCAAGTTTCTCTGTACACTGGTACATAATGGCTTAAGGAACTTGACGAAAATGCTTGTCTAGCGTGAAAAAGGTGAGAGAACAAAAGTGAGATTGTATGCTTGTGATAAAGCAAAGCAGCTGTATCTAACAAAACTTGTAAAAATGTTTTGAAATTAGAGATCAGTAACATTTTTACTGAAGAGGAAAACTGGTATAGATTTCTTGTATTTCTGGAGATTTCTTTTTAAAAAGGTCATACGGACTTTTCCTCTGAAAAGACCTGATATGTTGCTATTAAAAGGAGACTTTAAATCTCATGGCCTTTTGTTGTCTTTCTGCTGACTAAAAGTACCTGAATTTCCTTCTCACATGTTAAAGGACCTTCTGCAGCTATAACAGCATGAATAGGTCAGGGGACAGATGCACTGACTGTGGCGACTTTAATGGTTCACTAGACAACTTGCAGTCCAAATCTACAAGATCCTGTATATAAATGTAATGACTTGAAACTGCATCCTAGCAGGAATAACTTGGCAAAGCAAATCCTCAACAATCTTCTCTTCTATCTCTAATTCTTGTCAAAAAAATTGTGGTTTTTTTCTTTAATCTTTTTAAACTTCCTGATTCTGAAAAGTGTATCAAGAGAGACATTGTAGCTCAGGTTTCTGATAGGTCTTTTTGATACATCTAATTTAGAAATTTTTATTGGGAAAATTTAAACCATATACATCTTTTATAATGTCATTCTTTTTATGATGAATTTGATGTTAAGTTAGTACTGAAATTATAATTTTCAGGAGAGTAAAAGCCTTTTCTGAATTCAGGACTTGTAGTTCACTCAACATTTTAAACAATGGCATAATTTTTGATAATGGCTGTTGGTCAGTTGAGTATGTTCCATCTGAATTTTGAAAAAAGTTATGAAATTGTCTTTCAACGCAATTATGATGGAGTGAATTTAGCTAGAGGTAATTATAGTGTGAGACTGGCTATCCAGGCAATTATTAACTAACTACATGAACTTTTGGGAAAAGTATGTGTTTTTCTTCTCAATCTTAAGACTGATTTTCTTTACTCTGTGTATGCCCTGTCTATGATGCAGATTATTGTGCATTAACCTTCATGTAGAGAAGCAATTATTTTGTGTCATGTTTGAACGCTACTTCTTTGCAGAGCACCTCTTTCATTCCTTTCAGTCTCTGACATTAATATACTTCCACAGGAGGTTACTTGTTGGTTGCAACCAGAAAAAATGAGATCGTTATGGCATGAAAAGATATGTGACAGAAAAAGCTTGTAAAGACTAAACAAAAACAGCTGCTTTGTTTTCACTCCAACCTTTAAGCAGTGTAAGTGGAGTTTTGTAGCAATAGTGATACATAGCTCTGAAGTTGTGTTGCTAATGTCAAACCCCTAGTTTTAGGTAATATCTAGAACGAAATCATACACATTCCTGAGAAGAATCTGCTTTGGTTTTAACATGTGTTCTCCATTCACACTCCAAATCTCTATGAAATAACGGCTTAGATATATCCACCTGTTTTTGCCGAAAATTAGTCCTTTAGTTAACTAAATAAAAGTGGCTATATTTGACTGAATTAGTCTCTGGAAATAAGCTACGTTGTCATATGAAATTAGAGTAGTCAAATTATTTTAAAAAAACCCAACAAACCAAACCCCAAGGAATCTGAAAATGTATAAATGATGATTCATTCTGAAGATCAGTTTGTTCAGTAGGAATCAGGCACTGGGGTGTGATGTAGCTGAGCAGCCCAGATAGGAAGTATTTGTCAAACCTACCTGGTCAGAAAACCATGCACTATGGTTAGTCAGGCAGTCTATTACCCTGAGCTGCTCTACATGTTTTTTAGAAGTTTGGACTCTTGCTGAAGCAAGATGTGATTTGGGAAAGATTGCATTTGAGAGAGAGAAACTGTCCGAGAATAATTTTTTGGCAGCACTAATTTAAGTTGAGTAGGACATTTCATTTTTTTTTTTTTAAAGCATTATGGTGTCAGAAGCACTCTATAATAAATGATAGAGTCTGTTGTACAGTTCCATGAAACACTGAACACACAGGTTAGTGATGCGTGTTACCATCTGTAAAATTCCTTCCCTGGGCATATTTATCTTGTGCTAGCTGCTACATTTTTGGTAGGGGAAAAAAAAAGAAAAAAAAACACAACAAAAAACTTGAACTATTACTCAGCATTCTGGCTTGAAGTTTGGAATGAGACTTCACCATTAAGTGTCAACTAGCTTAAAAAGACTCTATAGTACATAAGAATTGTGTTTGCTTGGAGGTGTGGAAAGTACTGACGGTAGGGACTAAAACAGTAATGTATGAGCATCAGGCAAATCAGTTTGTTTTCAGAGGTTATAATTCCTTTTCTGAGGAGAGTAACATTATTTACTTTAAAGTATCTGTAACTTTTTGAACTTAATAAATGATTAAGTGTCTTAAATACTACATGTCCAAGTAGTATTTATGTGATGAAGTGCTATTTGGAGTGCTATTCATCACTTTTGTACTTAGACTAGGCTTCAGAAAAAAATGTTATTTCTTTCTTACTGCTATTCCTGCGTAATATCATATTCAAACTGCATTTATGTGTTGACTCATGTTTCAAATAGTGCTTCAAAACTACCATTAAACACTATATATCTTTTGCTTGAAATTCAAATTCATGAGCAATATATGGATCTGACTGTGAAAGCAGGGATCACCTATTTAGCAGAGAAGGTGATGTGAATTTAAACTCCATCTTGCCCTCCCTATGCAGGAATGTAGAAAACTTCACATGTGCAAATCTATCAATTCACAGAAAGTATAAATAAAATGCTTTATAGATAGGGGAAAAAAATCTTCCTGGGAATTGCCTGTCCTTTGAGGTTGGTATTATCTTGAGGGAACGGTGGGAAAGGAACAACTACGCAAATTTAAATTTTCATTGTAATTTTCCAGTTTGGCACAACTGACCCAGAAGGTGTATCAGGTAAGCCACCTATCAGATAAGTTTCCTGGCAATTTGGCTATCTTTCTCCCTTGTAGTCAGTCTGCCAGACTGGTCTGGGCTTCTAGGGCCTTTGGCAAGTAGACTTTCTGTGAAGCAGGATATACCATATGACAAATATTTAGGTTAATTTGGAATTAGAAATTTTGAAGTACCAAGATTCTTGGTAAAATATGAGTTCGTTATCTGTCTTTTTCTAATTTCAGTTGTTTCCTAAATCTTAAAAGTCTTAAATGATATGTAGTATGGATGTATTATTTGCTTTTTACTATGAAATAGCTTGCTCATGTGAATGATTACAGCTGTTTCCCTAAGAAAAAAACATATCTACTTCTGTTAGCAAAATAAGTTGCAGGAGTAAAATTCTTGGGGTAGGAAGGTAATGTGATATCTTGAACATGTAGCTTGTTGTGAAGATTATTCATGCTTTCTTGATGTATAAGCCTATAGACATTCTTCTTTCACTGGAATATTGTGACTTGATAACTAGCGTGTCTAAACTAACATAAGATTTTTGCCGTTATAAGAAAGGCTGAAAAGCTTCCACTCATTTAACTTAATGAAGTTGTAGGAGTTTTTTCCTGGGTCATGATAAGGCAATAGTGATTTCTGGGTTAGTTTAACTCTGTTTGGACACTTACCAAGGAAGCTGGGCACAGGAGCTGGCAAGCCATGGAAAGTTTCTTCTCCCTTAAAGAATTTGCACATCAAAATTTAAGACAAGCCATGGCAAGTTGAGGGTCACATATGAAAACAAGATGGTTGACAATATCAGTGGTTTAGTGAGGCGTGCCCATATCTGAGTTGGGTTTGGTTTACTTATTTTTGTAGTTTGAGGCTTTTGAGGGTTTAGAGAGCATGAACTTTATATGAACTATGGTTTTCCTGGGTGCCTGATGGCTGAGCTGCAAGGCTTTCAAGCTGCGTGTAATTGAAAAGACAACATATATTGGTGTGTCAGGAAACATCACTTACATCTTTTTATGCTGCATTTACATCTTAAAGAAACTTATCAAGAGACATTCCCTCAGGTTTAAATAGCCATTATGAGTGGGCTTTTACAAACTGTGGAACAAACACAAATTTCTGACCTTTTTAAAATTATTTTCTGCTCTGGAAAACAAATTCTGGTGAAGTCAATAGAAAACTCGGTTTTTATTACAGTTAGCAAAGCATGTTTTCAGTA
This sequence comes from Apaloderma vittatum, assembly GCF_000703405.1. Classification (NCBI taxonomy): domain Eukaryota; kingdom Metazoa; phylum Chordata; class Aves; order Trogoniformes; family Trogonidae; genus Apaloderma; species Apaloderma vittatum. The sequence goes on along the minus strand of NW_009729970.1, from coordinate 78,224 downwards.
ATAACTAGTCCTTGACTTTATGTTCAGCATTTGAGATGGGGCTTTGGGAATGAAGAACACTCTCCTTTTCTTTAATCATACATTAATTACCATAGCTGCATGAATGGGGGGAAGAACAGCAACATGTTCACCAAGCATGTGAACTCTGACATCCTGCAAAACGTTTTCCTAAGAGATAGTGCTTAGCAGGACTCTGGAAGTCTTTACAAAACTGCAGGGCTGTATTGCCAAGGTCTAAAAGGTGAAGGGGTATCTTCTGTCACCTTGTTTTCTTGGAGTAGACCTTTGTATCTGTTTGAGGGTTTTAAAATTAAGCAGACATGAAATTAGAATCCTTTACTAGTTTTCACAGGTGTCTTAAGACAGTACAGACCTAAGATCGGTCAGAGAGTTGCAGGATTAAGAGACTGTTAAAGGATCTAACTCTCCTTTGTTAAGGTTAACAAATTTGCAATTCCAAAGGTATTTCTGAGAAAATAGCTCTTTTAATAAATCCATAAAATAAAGTGGCAAACTTCCTCAGCAACAGAACAACCAAAGGACCAAGTTGTGTTTTTTCTGAGGGAGATACAATTTAGTTTTCTTGCCAGGAAAAATTTGGATTTATCTTAATCTAGTTTGCTGATGGTATTTATTTTATTTATTTTTTCTTTTACTGGCACTACCTGGAGCATAAAACAGCATAACCATGCCAGAGTCAGTTGATTTATGCAGAAGGAAGTGTACAATTAACTATTTTGTCTTTCTACAAAGTACCTCTGAGCAAACATTAATGTAGTATAGTAGTAGTTTCTCTTTTCTGTTCTCTCATTAAAAAATGGTAGTCCAGAATGATGAAGGAAAATAATTAAAGGAAAGAAGTGATGGAAAATCCTCTAACAGTTAATTGAATCTTAACTTCTTTTTGAGACGATATCTGCTGTCCTGGTACCTTGATGATTCTTGTAATGAGCCATCTGGAGCTCACTAACAGGAATTAGAAATATTGTGAAGAGAGGACACTAAACAAATATCTGACACTAAGCAACCTGCATATAGTAGATGATACTGTGAAAGTATTGCTTCTCTGCCTTGCCTGGCACTATCATTTCTGGATTGAGCAATAACCAAAAGAAGTGACTATAAAAAGAAAATCTGATGAGTGTTTTCAGGATTACATCAGTAGTCTTACCTGATGATGGCTTTTTTTTTACTTGAATGACATGTACTCTCTACTTTTTTCAAATCTGGCTCATTCACATACCCCTGCACTATTTCAAGTGCTCATTTTATCAAGCATGTATAATCAAGAAAAAAAAAAGTACAGTTCATTTGATTTGCCCATTCTTAATTTAGTCTTGGCAGAGTCTTAGAGCATTGTGCACTAAGTGTATGCTACCAAACGTTCTAGTAACAAGAACTTACAGGCTGCCTGCTACCTGGGATTCGTCATATGTAAACATGATACTGCTTAGCTTGCAGTATTCTTCTAAGACTAATCTGAAAATTATTTTGGGGGGAGCAAAGGAAACAAAGCACTGAAGAGATGTTCAAGGCCAGGTTGAGTGAGGCCTTGAGCAACCTAGTCTAGTTGAGATGTGTCCTTACCCAAGGCAGGAGGGTTGGATTCGATGATCTCTAAGGTCCTTTCCAGCCCAAGACATTCTATGATTCTGTGAAGCCCTTAAATACAGTTATCTCTTCAGCTTTTGTATGTACAGAAAGTATTTAATAACCCTCAGTATTAACTTCCCTCTGTACTATTCTATTACTTGTTTTGCTTAACTATGGTATGTGCAATATGGAATTTGTTCAACCTTTCCAAACTGAGAAGTCTCACACTTTAATAGTGGGGGATATTTTTTTTTTAATCCTTGTGGAAAACAGTGATTTAGAAATACTTTCATCAGCTGTATCCACTTCAGGAACAACTCCAGGAGGTTGTTGT
>NW_009729970.1:0-76287 GCF_000703405.1 Apaloderma vittatum | reverse complement strand
AACAGCACCAGCTGTTACCAGTTCCAAGTTTCCTTACCTCCTTAGCACTGCAGCAAGCCGTATCTTGGGGTGTTACTGAGGAAAACAACAAAGAAATTGGCACATCACAGTTGTCATAAAGCAAAAATATTAAGAAAAATAGAACTTTTTACTGGTAGGCAGTAGCTAATACTGCAAACCTCTTTAGCTGTATAAATAACAGTCTGCCTTATAACTAAATTCTGTTCATTTCGATTTTAAATAGCAAGTGATGTGCTTCATGCATGACAGCTTTTTTATATCCCCTAGTTTTAACTGGATGCTTACTTATTAAAGTCTTGAGACTAATACTTGAATTCAGAATGTTTTCTAGAGTGCAGCAGCAGAAATCTAAGGAGACAGCCTACTCATGAGCTTGACACAACAACATTTCCAGGTAAAATAAACTCAGAATTGTGATTAAAAACTTGAAATGCCAGATGCCTTTCTAAAGCTGTAGAAATAGAATCCACATTGTGGCTTCCAGAGATATCTGGTTAGTGGTTTATTTTTTTAACTTTGCAATGTAACTTAACACTGATAGGCTTTATTGTTATAATGGCATGTTACTACTGTTGTCAGGGATGAAATATCCTTAAACGTGGGAAAGCTCTGAGTGTAAATGGAAAATAAGTCCCCATTTAATATAGGTTATTGGCTGTAGGGTGAACCAACTTAATTGGAGGTAGGGAGGAGAATGGGATGTAAAGCAAGTACTACTCAAGTGATGAGCATAACACTTCATGAGTGTGGAAAAGAAATAATAGAAAAACTGGTAAGTATGAAGAGGATTCACTCCGATATCACCAGAACTTTTTTGAATAAAGAATTATGTAGGCATGAAATTGCTGACAGAATTTAAAGGATCCCTCCTGGGATTTGCAGGAAAAGGCAGGTGTGTGGTTACAGCATTTGTTAGTGTATAATGTGTCTCAGGTGAACTACAGGACTGTAACAGAGTTTCAGTGGTGCTTAATATTGCAAAAGGCAAGGATATGAACTAAAAACCTGACTTTTGAATTTCTACTGTTTATTTGGAGCTTATACCCTGAAATTAAAGCAGACAGACCTGAGTGTGACAGGTGAACCCAAAGTAAACGTGATGCAGCTGTAGGAAGGTCAAAAATTTTTAAAGCATCAGATGAGACAGAGGTGATCGTGTTGACTCTGCATAAGTCACAAAAGGTTCTTTTCTGCAGTGTGGCCATCTGAGCTGTAATAAGTGCAATGATGGTTACGAACAGTAATTGGACGACTGTTCTACTTAGTAGCTTGTTTGTTTTCTGTAGACTTTTAGGTGAGGAGAAGAGTTAGCAAGACAGGGTTTTTTTGCATAAGTTTATGCGGTCTCTTCCTGCTCTAAATCATTGTTTCTTAGAGTTGGCTTTCACTGTGATTCCGGTGATTAAATACTGTTGATGTCTTTACTGACACGGGCCACCAGTGAGATAAAATCTGTGCTGTATACAACTTTCATAATAACTTTTCTTAAAACAAATGCACAAGGCTCTTTAAATCGTTTTGTTAACAAGACTCCCAACACAAGATGACTCAATATGGTGGTATTAAAAACACAAAAACCCCACCACTAAACAGTACCCCTCCATGTTCCCCGTAGTGTTTTGCTAATTATTTTAAACTTTCAGGAGGCCAATATCTGTCAGTGGGATGAAGGACAGGGTGTTTTAAAACTAGAATAAAGGCTTTTATTTTCAGAAATTTTCAAGTGCTGTATCTGGAAAATAATTTTTCATCTCCTCTTGCTCTTGTTGCTGTATTCATGAAAGTATTTTATAACAGTCTGACTAGATCCCTCTTGGGGACTTTTTTCACTTTATCCAAATGTCATTAGCATAGTCAAATGTAAAAGGCTGGCTATGAGTCAAAGATGTATCTTTTACAACGGGAGCCTGAGACATCTGAGCAATATTTTTAGTATTGGTTGCAGATACTATCAAAGATAACTGTTTTGACTAGAAAACTTGATTGAAGAGGAACTCTGTCTCAGTTGTAGTTTTACCATGAACAGAAAAGCTTTATTTGATGCTTTGCCTCAAACAATTTTTTTCAGTCTATTGGACTAACACATTTATTTCCTGTCTCACTGCATGAATTTAATTATTGCATCAATTTGATTTTTCTGCCTGCAGAATTAATTTTAGGATTGGGGTTTTTTACTGTTGGAATATGCTGAAATTGGTGACAGGTACAGGATATTCCATGGGAAACCTTGTGATGTTTTGAGAAATAATCATGCTGCTAATAAAGGCATAATTTTATTGTTAATGATTTTATAATTGCTCTATTGATGATTTCTGTACTAATCACTGAATTGATCCATGAGCCCTTTATGGATATATGAACTCTTTATTAGCTAAAGAAAGGGATAAACAAGAATCTTCTTTGCCTCTTGAAAAAAAAAAAGAACTAGATATGAATTATTTGGTTTTGGAATTAGTTCTAATTATTTTTGTTTTAGAGAATCCCAGCACAAACAATTGATGCTTTAAACAGGTAACTAACTAAACATAATCATATTGAAAATTATGACAGTATTATGAAGTTATATCTATGTGGGCATACATAGGCAACATCCTAGCAATTTTTCTCCAGAGTTTCAAGTGATTGCAACCTAAGTTTCAGTACTCCTTTGATGAGTCATACTCTTTTTTTTATGGAAAAGGATCACATACACGGAAAGTTCTTTTCCGTTAGGAGATAATTTTTGCAGAATGTCACTTTAAGACAATCTTTAAGTAGAAAAATTAAAATAGGAAAGTATATATTCCAAGTAAAATAAACTTGACCTGCTGGTGAATTTGTAAGCATTGAAATGTCTAATAGCACCTAAAAAACCCCCACGTGCTACAGTCACAGAACTCTTATGCTCATATATTTCATTACCTAATTTTTGTGGCAATCTGTTATTGAAATGACTTCATGATTATTGTCAATTCTTCCAAATATTTTTGAAGTTGTGTTCCCAAAGGAAGTACAAGCTCTTGAAAACAAATGTAAGTGAATAATTTAATAAACATCTTAAAATGATGAAGTTTACAGCTGTGGTGCATCTCCAAAATGTTGTATCTAAAATATTTTTTTAGAATGTTGTCACCAAACTATCAGGTAAGGGTTTAGTTGAGCAAGTTACAGAAAAAAAAATCCACCATGGTCTAATAAGCAATATATTTTACATGATAGTCTATTGAGACTTCTTGTGGTGTTTTGGGGTTTTTTTCTGTGTTTGCATACTCAAGCTTTAGGAATAGCTTCAACATAAAAATTCAAGGAAGAGGACAGACCCTAAAAAAAATATGGTGGGAGTATGTCTACCATAGAAAGGATGTGATCCTTTATGATTTTTATCTTTGTCAGAAAAAAAGTCAAAACCCCATGCAATTGTAGCAAAGCTGCCTTAAAAAGATAAAAATAATTGAGAAACTGTCAGTGTTAGTCTGAGGAATAAGTCACTCAGGAGAGAAAGAGAGGCTTGTTCAGAAATGTAGAGAAGAAATCATTGTTGACTGGGCTGAGGACTGTTGTGTGGAGGAGCATGTCTGGAGTGAGACTGGTAGAAGCAAATTTTGTGGGTGTAATAAGATTACTTCAACAGGAATAGTGTTTGGGAGGAATTAAATTGTTCCAAGAATGAGAATATATTTAAATTAAGGTAATAGCAGAAATCAAAGAAGCTAGTAGCTGGAAGTGGTACAGTAGTCATGTTGTTTGGAAATCATTATTTTAAATTGATCAATAATGTCTAAAACTTATTGAATGATGAAATAGTTATACGAGGAGAAGTGTATAAATCTTTTAAAGTAGAAAATTCATAATAAGGTGAATAAGTTAAGCTCATATACAGATAATGTAATCAATTAATTACAGGAAATCCAAAATGCTGACAATTAATTATGGAGTCAGATATGTAGAAAAATTGTTATATATATCTTCCATTATTGAATTATTTTAATAATACCTAATACTAAGTATTGACCAAATTAATCATAGAGGGAGTGATCAAAGATTTAATGCAAATGGCATCCATTGAAAAGCCTGACTGTATCACATGTTTCTGGTGCAGAACAGACAGTTGAGGCTGACAATAGAAACCTCGAATGACTGTACCCTTTAAGGTCCTGATAAGATTCAAACATGTAATTTACCACTTCAAACAAGGTAGAAAAAAAGAAGGTAGATTATATTCATTAAAGCAAGAGTGAGTTTTAAATCCTTGCCTTAGCAAACCTGGTCCTAATTGCAGGAAAGTATTAATTACATTAATGTATTCTAAGAGCAAATTTTTGGTGAGACATCACTTAAACCCACATCCCCAAATAGTTTCTACTGTTAGAAAAAATAAGTGCTTGAGTGTAATATAGAATTATAGAATGTTAGATGGTGGAAGGGACCTCTAGAGATAGTCTAGTCCAACCCCCCTACCAGAGCAGGATCCCCTAGGGCAGCCACACAGGAACACGTCCAGGCGGGGTTTGAAAGTCTCCAGAGGAGGAGACTCCACAACCTCTCTGGGCAGCCTGTGCCAGGGCTCCGTCACGCTCACAGGAAAGAAGCTTCTCCTCATATTGAGGTGGAACTTACGTTCTAGCTTGTACCCACATATCTAATAGTATAATTATTAACCATGAGCAATTATCTCAAATCTGTCTATAAACTGAAGTTAGCTTTTGCTCTTTACCTGAAGGGTTGAGTCCCCAAACTTTGTCTCTATTTTTCATAACAGCATCACTTCATTGAGTATAAATTTATTTCCCTACATATCTTTATTCAGTGTCTCTGGTAAGGGAAGTCTGAATACGTTTCTGAATGCCAGAAGTATATCTTTTGGCTTTAACACTGATAAATTCTTTATCTGGAAAGGATGTGAAACTGTCAGTTCTATAAATATCTTACTGTACTTGCTGCTGACTATAAAATAGATGTTGACACCTTTCTGCTCTTACTTTATTTTCATTTTTGGCCTCTTTCTCTTATGAATATTCTTCAAGCTAATTAAAATTTCGTTGAGGCTAGGTAACTTCCATAGTAAAAGGGAAATAACTGTATTTGAAAAATTAAGATGTAAGTTAAATTACTGATGAGAAAATGTTAGAATAAGATATGAATGAAGCTTTTACCAAAGGTCTGCTATTTTAGAATTTCTTTTTGTACAGTCCTAGATGGTTTGAATACAGGAAATGAACTATTGATTCCAACATAATTTAATTTCTTAAGATGCAGCATAGATAGGAACCACATTTCATTTACATGGTTTATAAGTGAGTTAGAGAAGAAAAAATAATTTCCAGTAAAGTGTTTGATTACTGTGGAAGATGCAACTACAGATTAGGTATTCAGTACTTGGAGCAGGTACTGGGTAGTCTAAAGATACTCTGTTTTTTGAAGATCTTTTGTGCGGTAAAATGTGAGGGTTAACTGAGAGTAAACACATTTAAGTTTCTCCTTACTTGTACTTCAGGTGGATTTTCATTTCACATATGCACAAATACATGTAGGAAAGGTGTGTGCACTGTAGTAAAACTATTTCCAAACCTAGTTATTTTATTTTCTTTCTGAAATTGTAGCTGTGTGATCTGTTACTTGTTTTCAATATTAAAATTTACACTACAAGACTTTTTGTTTTCTGTCTCTTTTACTTTTTTTCAGGAAAGAGAGAAAGGAGATAATACTAATATGTTTGCTTTGGAAGTGAGAAAGCTTTTATAAAAATTTGGTTTGCTCTGTTAAACATAGAGCAGGAACAGAAAGGTAACTTTAATATTACACTGACTACACAGTGTAACCTTTTGAAGGCATCACTACGTTTTTCAAATCATATACTCCATAGTAGAAAATCATACACTTGGACAGTTATTCTGTGTGATATTTCTAAAGATAAATTGTCAGCCCAAATTCTATGCTTTGGAAATAGACTGAAGTTGCTAAATAAACCCCAAACCCTGTCAGTGGGCAGGTTGGCATTAAGCCTGATAAATCAATGCTTGTCCGTAAAGTTCATCTGATATCTTTTGGGAAAACCTAATCAACATCTTTTTGAGTTGAATACAAGTACAGACCAAATTAAATTTTCTCTATATTACAAAGGATTGCCACAACTTAGTGGGAAGAACCTAGCTTCCTGGTTTAATTTTTAATGGTTCCATTAAAAGAATTACTTTAAAAGTGATTGCTTCTATGAAGACTTTAGCATATGGATATGTATGTATAGTGTGGTCTCTATCCCATTTTGCATTTCTTTGCATCATTTTAATTTTCTGTATATGTGAACTTGTCTTACTTTCTGATATTCCATTATACAATATATTGAAACCAGTTCATTTCAGAAAATAAAATCTAGATTCTTTGTAACTTAATCTTACAGACAATAATGCTAACCTAACTGTGTTTTTCTAATATTTAGACAAATATAGCTGAATGAGCATGTAAGAAATACAGAGATGGAATCTGCAGTTTGGTTACAAAATATAGATCCATTTTCTAAATACAAGGTTTAGATCAGGCTCTCAGTGACTCAATATCCCGCTATTTTCAGAATTTCTCCTGTGAGTTCATCTAAGAAAAGAATTCAAAATACTCCATAGCGTAAGGCAAGTGGTTCTTCAAGTGGTAATCCGTGACCAGTTCCTGAAACTTGTGGTAGTTACTTGGTTAATTTTTTTGGTTTTTAATTCATGACGCTGCTAAATGAATTTCAATTTACTACAGTGACTCATACCACAGGTTCACAGATTTATTGAATATTGGACATTTAGGTACTGACTATAATGCTTAAGAACAACTAAATTAGTCATAAAATTGTGGATGCACTAAAGTTGAGATTCCTTCCAGATACAGTTACTAACATTGATTTGGTATTACCAGCCAGTATAAGTAGAAAGGTTACTGTCCAGATTTTATTATTTTTTTTCCTGCTTAATTTGTTAAATTTCAAAAGCATGTTATACATGCAGCATTGCATACTCTACTCTGTACTTGTGTTCTGTTCTAGAATTGACTTTACTAAAAGAGGAGAGATGATCAGTGAATAGGGTATTTCAACTTGTTTGGAGAATTAAGACTTTGAGAAGATCAGGAGCTGGATCTGTATTCCTCTTCTTCTGGTTTTGTTAAACCTGTGGTGTGACGTGGGCTGAATTATTTGAACTGATTCAATTTCTGTGATGGCACAATGTGGGCAGTGTCAACTTCCTGCTGGATGGATAGGATAACTTTCTTAATTAAGCCATTTCAAGCAGTGGAAGCCATTAAATGGCAAAATACTGTGGTTGCTGCGGTGCTTGGAAGGTTCAGTTAGCAGCTTTAGTAATGCTACCAAGCAGTGTTAATATATTGTACTGTTTTCAGTTGTTTCTGTAATTTAAAATGCTTATACTTTTTCTGTAATATAAATATGAGATTTTAATTTCTCTTCCTAGATAAAAGAAAGGATAATGACATTTAGGACTTGCTTTTGGGGAATAAGGAGAAGATACCAACTTGAAAACACAGGCTTTTATGGAAGTACTTAAAACTATTCTCTTGATGCTCTGTAGTGTTCTCTGTGGGGAAGGAGTTCATAAAGCATGTGTAAACTTTTCCTAGAGATACTAAACAGAATCTGCACAAGTGCCACAGATCCTGTTAAATGTTGTTTTCTCTCTACAGAATAAGCTAAGGCGTTGTCTGGAAGCAACCTACAAGGTCTGATTCTTTGCTTTTAAGATACTGAGCAGGGCATATTTTAAGGACAGGTATAAAACCGTGGCAAATCTGGGAATGGTTAAAAATGCTGCTAGTCTGAGCATTTAAAACTCTAAACATACTTGACTTCAACTCTGGAAGATGAAGCCATGGAAAAGGGGAACTTTCTCATTCCAGGTTTCTCATTTTTCATTAGCTCTCAGTCACTGAGGTAGTACTTATTTCCCTTCTAACCTGAATCAAGGAGCAAGTGTAATCCTGAAAGAATCTTCACGTGTATTGTGAAGAATTGCTAGTAGGAAAATACTATGTGCAGAGAATTTAACTTCATGATTCAGAATTTTGGATGAAATTATTGTATTTGAATTGGTCTAGATAGGCTTTGAAGAACAGCAGGTGGACTGTAACTGTCATTCAACTTTTGCATAATGGGAACATGGTATTCAGTCTTTGAAGCCTTACATAATCAGAATATTTCTTGCCCAACCTCCTTTACCACAGACATGTCCTTAGGCTAGTATCTAAACAAAAAGCAGTGAGCTTAAAACAAGTTATACACAAAGAACTGAAGGGAAAAAACACATTTTCTAGTCAAGTTTCCCTCTGAGAAATTACTGCTCTTATCTCTTCTATAGTATCCAGGAAGATCAATATAAACTACTATTTAAAAATTATCTATTATCCATTTTACTCTGTAAGAAAAAATGAGGTATCTCAGATGATGCAGTAGAGAAGGAAGTGCTGACAAATGTGTTAATAAATTATACGTAGTGTGGAGCTTTGACTTTACAAAAATAGTTCAACATAAAAATGTGGCATACTGCTGTAGTGTTGAAATAAAAGGGACTTTCAGCTAAGTCAAATCAATTAAATTTACCATATTTCAGTGGAATAAATCTGGTCTTATGAGATAAAGCTACATGAACATTAGTTGATGTATAGACTGGGAAAAGTCATATCACGTATCTAATCAAAACCAGCTCTTTGAGAGATGCAAAATAATTTTTTGCATATTAAATAATGAATAGCTATATATTTTTTTAACAAAAATCACAATACCTTGAAATATTTTTCAAAAACTGACTAAAATTCAGATGTTTAAAAATGTTTTGGCAAATGCAACTTAGTTTTAGAAGTGTATGGTCATTATGGCAAGCAAAGTAGAGTTTACTTTTGGTATACAAGATGTTTTAGAGTTCATGTTGTTTGGTCTTTGAGTTCTTTACTTGCATGTTCTTGGCATTCTCAGCTCACATTTGGGGCAAAAATAAAGAACTACTTTTGCACAACTCAACTTGCGAATTTAAGGCCTTGGAGAAGTAGTCAAAGATGGACTAATCTGAAAGCAAAGTCAGTGTCTGAGAGGTGAATACATATTCATTGTTAATGCTGACTCATGAAAATAGAAGCTGTCTGTTCGTTTTCAAACCTTTGGTGAGTGATAGCTGTAAGATGAAACTCTAATTTGCCTCACATCTAGCAAAAATCCACCATTGTTGTAGCCCAGTGACAGACCTCGCAAGTCTCCAAACTTGTGTACTTTCTTGGTTGCACACGTTCTCGCCATAGAGAAGTGGAGGGTTTCAAATGTGTCTGTAAGCAAGAAAACTTCACTTTTGTCTTGTGCTTTATGTCTGTCTATGAACTGAACTGTGTTTTCTACTCAGGTTTACCTTACTCTCCCTTCTGTTCCTTCTTTCTTCTGAAATTTTATTTCCTTCGGTATGTGTATGGGACAAATTTGTCTCACAGTAATTGTTGATCTTATTTCCGTCCCTTTACCGGTGTACCATCTGCTGTCATAATGAGGAAAGAACAAGAGGAAAATGATCTGAAACGTCTCAGTCTCAGTGTTTACATGACATGAGCTTTTAGACTGGTTCTTCAGGGAGTTAATCAGACCGCAGAAGATAACTGACAGTACTTCAGTTGTTACTAACATTCACATAAAACCAAAATATGCATTGTTACTCCTGCTTATATCTAAAGAGGACTAAGTCTTTCTTAAGTGAAACTAACTTTGATATCCTTCATCAGGAGGAAATATGTGAGTAAAATTTGTAATTTTTAAGTCAAAGACTGGATACAAAAAGATCATATATAAAAACTTCTGCTGTCTTGGGCCATCCACTGGTGGCAGTGCAAACTTAGCAGCATCTAGGCAGAAGTAGTAAACTGAGTATTTTTTAGAAAAAACAAGGAGCATTTATTACTTAGATGTGGTTTGTATTCAGGATCAGAAGCTGTTAACACCTATTTAGGGTATTTAGGCCATCCACATTGCTGAGAACTTCTGAAGGAAAAAAACGCTATGTGAATCTCAAGTGTTCAATAATGGTTTGCCAAAAAGGTAGGGAATTCCATCAGTCTAAACCAAGCAATTTTAATATCTGAAATTTAATTTCTAGAAAGTTGCATTTATTTAGGGGGCCTGTTAGCTCAGTCAGTTGAGCATGGTGCTAACAAGGCCAAGGTTGTGGGTCCAATTCCCATTCGGTCCCCATGTGTTGCCTGATCTAGTTGAGAGGTGGCATCCCTGGCGGCAGGGAGGCTGGATTAAAATGATCTCTAAGGTCCCTTCCAGCCTAGGCCATTCTATGATCAAACCCACAACTTATCAGTTGCTTCCCTGACAGTTTGACAAAAATTACCTAGCTTTGACAATGTGGATTGATCAGATCTAGATTCTGATTCCAATAAAATTAATTTATTTTTCTTCTGATTGTTTATGAAAAATTGCTTTGAGATGGATTTTTCTTAGATTTCAGAATTTAAACTCTTGCTCAAATGGCAGAGCCTACATTAGTTAGCAGTTTTTTCTGTTCCTCAGTATGGAAATGCAATTATGTAAATCATATGATATGACCAAGAAACTAAATAAAAAACTTTAGACACATAAGGAAAGAACTGAGGATTGCAGAATGTGATCTGTTTTGTTGTTTTCCAAAAAATATTTTTTGGATCACAGAGTCACAGAATGTTAGGGATTGGAAGGGACTTCAAAAGATCATCTAGTCCAGCCCCCCCTGCAAGAGCAGGATAACCTAGAGTAGATAATGTTCACTACAAGAGTCAGAACTCTTATTTCATTTTTTTGTGTGTGTAAAAGACAATCATGTTAAAGAAAATCAGAATCTAATTTCAACTACTGAATCAAATCAGAATTTAGGGTTTTTAAGGTCTAAGTATTTTCTTCTTAGTTACCTCCTTGAAATGGTGAAAATCTCCTTCTGAGGTTCTGTCACTAGATTTTCAAGGATTTTCAGTTTTAGAAACTGTTTCTTACTTAGTCCTTCATCAGCTGGTTTACTGCACTTTGACTAGAGAGGTGATTTTGATATGTAGCAAACACCTTGGTTATAAATATGGGACTTCAGTTTTTCTTGAGATACACAGTAATATAGAACTGTTAAGTGTAAAGATTGGTGTGTAATCTTTTGCAGTAACGTAAATACTGCAACTCAGAGGGTTGGATTTTTTGCCTACAAAATAGAGCTTTCTTGTCTTATTTTGCTTGATAACCTTTCTATGAAAAGTCAGAGGTAGTCCTGACCTGCATGAAAGAGCATGAAGCACTTATGTTCCTGATCCTTAATAGGAAACAAAACATTTGAAAAGAATGAAATAACTGTTGAAATAGGTGCAGTTGAGTCTGGATAATTTTAACCAGACATATTTAAATAACTAATCACAAAAGATAGAGTACACATTTAGTGGTGCAAATAGGAGAGATCTGAATGGAAAGTGACACAAACTACTTGAGATTGCTGGACGACAGGGAACAGAATGAAATAGTAGTCTGGTGTTTCATTATTGTCTACAGGAAATATATTGGACAATGTTTTTCGTAGGAACCCTTGCCCTGGTCTGGTAGCATAACCAAGGCAAGTTAATTGCTGAAGTGCAAAATCCAAGTTAGAAGCAGAGCCTTTTTATGTAAGGCCAGGCTTCTCTTCATGATTTGTTTGCATGCAATGACTGCTGATAAAGTAAATTAGCAGGAAAGGAGTATGTTTATAAAGATCAAAACTAATGGATTTTTTTTGCAAATGTAATACTGTATGTAGCTTTAAATGTCTGTGAAAAATTGGTGACTTGTTCCTCATTCAGTTTGCTTAGAGATAACTATAATGAAGGTACATGTATGCATGCATGCAAATACACAGCAACAAAAATATGTTGTCTTATTTGAAAATGATTTCTAAAAGGTGAAAGGTTTTGGCACCAAATTATGCTAAGCAAGCCATGTGGTCTTTCCTGTTACTTGACACCTCCTACCTGAAGGTTATTTCTTGAACCTTGCTGGGTTTCATTTTTTCCTTTTTATAATGAGTAGATTGTAGAGCAAAGATTTCAAATAGAGCACTGAAACTGAGTGGTTAACAAGCTGAATTGTTTAATCTGAGATAATTAAGCTCCTTAGAGATTGTTTATGTTGTTCACGGTTAGTCTATTGGTAATAACAGTTAGTCTATTGCTAATAAACAGACGTGTTTTAGAACTAAAATTGCTGCACTACCAGGAAGGGTCATACTTCGTATTATTTACTGATTTAAAACTATTAATAAAGAACAGCTACACATGGATCTTCACTAATTTCTCTATAGTTCTCACTTTGTTGTAAATCTATCCCTTTATTTCCTCTGTTTGAGCGTCTGTAAAGCTGTTTAGATAAAGTATTCAGTAGCTAATAGTGAACATTTTCTCGCATAATTTTTGTTTCAGAAGATTTGACGTGCTTTTCTAGATCCTGATTTGTTAGTCTTGATTCAGTCATAAAGTAAAATATGGGAGCTTATATTTGCCAGATGTAACTGCACATCTGCTGTCCTAGTTTCAACTTTCCCTTCCTTTCTTTCCCCCCTTTTCTACTCACGAAGTGGTTGCGACGAATATTAAATATGAAAGACGCCACATTCCCTCCTTCCTTAGTGAGGCCGGTATCTTGATAGGTATTTAACATGGTTAGTGCCTCTCAGCACATAGTAAAACTGCTTTCAGACCAGAGATCTTTCAAAAAGAGTGAAAAATCTCTTTCAGCTTTCACATTGTGCACTGTAGCTTATTGTAAGGAGGATACTGTTGTGCCAGAAATTCTGGCATCTTGGCTAAAAGCAAAGTTCTTCTAGCTCTAGTTAATGTCTTGCCACTGGATATGGAGAACATTCATATTATGCACTATTAACCTTTGCCCTGTCTACTTTAATATCCTGGCTTTTGATACAATTTTTTGATATAATAAAGTAAATTAAGCACTTTTTTTTTCAATTTACTGATATTTTTCTAAAACTGAATTTTTACCTTTTGTTACATGGCTTTAGTAAAAAAAGCAATAAACTTCCAGCATTTATTATGACAGTATAGTAAAAAGATACTTAGAGTAAATTTTCTTTATAACTGCATAATGACCCATCAAACTCAAATGTTACTATTGATACTTCATTTATTTTATGACTCTGTTTTTAATACATCTTGTAGAGCTAAGATTTCTTAAATGTATATGCATCCTGGCTTTTTTTTTTTTTGAAAAAATCTCACTCTGAGGGTTGTCAGATTTAGTTGATATAAAAAACCCCAACTGCAATAATTATGTATTAAGTGGACTTAGCAAACGTAGTAACCTTAATACATGTTGAAAATAGTTAGTTGTCTGCATTTTAAACATTCATACGTACGCTTATTCGAGACATAGGAAGCGTATTTAAAAGGCAACAGAACAACTAGTAGTCAGTTATTACACATCTAATTAAATCCATGCTTAATAGAAGATATAATTTAATCTATGTTGTCAATAAAATCTTTAGTAACTTCTGGGTAACAACTGATGAAGGATGTAATATGTGAGTTGGTTTTTTGTTTCTGCTTTTTTTTCCCCTGATCCAAGATAGTTATATTTTGTAGAATATGAAACAAATGGTGCAGAGGAGTAAAATTACTGTAATATCTCATTTACTTAAATGCAGTGGTTTAGTTTAGGGAAGTATCTGCCAATGGACAGATAAATAAATTAAGATCCTTGCTGAAGAAATCCCTGAAGCAAGCTGAAGTTCGTATCATGTGTCATGACTGGGATGTATCTTTCTAGATCGGTGATAATAAAGTGGCTGAAGCCACAGAGAACAACATGCAAAAAATAGTTAGAATTATCACTGTGATAGAATAGCTGTTGGATATTAACAATATTCTTTAGCACCCATGTTGGACATGGTAAAGCAAATATCAAATTGGCAGAAAAGACCACATTTCTTCCTTACAAGCTGCTGTGAAAATTATAGGAGAAACCATGAACAAGAAAGAGTCCTGGGCTGAAGTGTGGTAGGTGCTCTGGTGCAAAGAAACAAAAGTGAATATTTGATCACTTACTCAAAATCAGTGATCAGTTTGTGTTAGGCAAGCTAAGGAATAGGTATGGGACCCTTTGAGAAGGCCACGTTTCTAGTATGACTTTGAAAAAGTAATAAAACTGAACAGTTAAAGACCTAGCTAATGTTCAGTGGCATTCAATAAAGTGTTTCACTTAAGTATGTTATGACACTGTTAACTTTCACACTGAAATCAAAAAGGTAAATTTGAAAACCTGTTGTTCTTAAATTGAAGTTTTGTTTTGAAACCAACAAAAGTATCATATGGTAATTTTTTTAAAGTATTTTACTTTCTTTTGGTAAGAGTTTGAGTCCAATTTCATATTTGATCCACTTCCTTTCGGGATAAATATTGAATTTAATGATTTCACCAATATATACAATTTTTATATCAACTCTAATACAACATGACAGCATACCGGAAACATTCCTTGGAGAGAAATGTTACAGACTATTAGAGGATTAAAACAAGAAAATGATTGACTCAAGTTGACAGACCAGTTATTTTAAAAACAGCTTCAGATAAGTTCTAAAATGCAAGTGATGCCCTTGCTGCCAAGATCTGTCCTATGCTTGTTATTTCAGGAATATGAGTGTCTTGGTTTGTTCTTCATCCAGTTGTTTAATTTTGACATGGCAATCAATAAAACTAAGAATACAGAAAGGTGTATTTCTGACCCTACTTGAATCAGTATTTTCAAGGGATAGTCTAGACTGTTAAAAATTATGTAACTTTTGGCAGGGCTCAGATTTGCAGATAGAGATTACCTTAGGGCTACTTTTGCAGAATGTATCAACTTTTCCCTAATTTTAGCTACATGACACATCATGCTGCAACTCCTAAGACAGCATATTGTCCACATATATAAGAATAAAGACTTTCTTAGCCAAGACATTAGCTATAAACATAATTTCACTGAATGCTGCAAGCTAAGGGAAGCTTAGTATTTTTACTTTGAGGGTTTGGGGGGGCTTTAGGTTGCAGTGTGTGTTGGGTTGTGTTTCTTTTGGTTTGGTGTTTTTTTTGGTTTTATTGTTTTTCCCCAAACACCAGAAATTCATAGAAAAATTCTGCTTACCAGAAAGTTTATGGAATAAAGCCACTGTTATTATAGATTACTTCACTAAAAAGTTATCACTAGTTTGGCTGGACAGCCTATGAAGGGTAGTTTGTTGGTGATATTATTTATAGCAAATAATTTGCCTACTTTTTAATGACAATAATTTATAGTGACTTACACCCTACTCCAAAATAGAGAATTCTGAGTGTCTGGGTATTTCTCTTTTCTTTACTGCTCAAAGTTGTGGGTTTTGGTGTTGTTTTTCTTCTTCAGTTGAAGTTCAATGCTCTCCAGAAGATGCCATGTAAGATTGTTCCTTTATTTTTCCATAGTGCGTTCTGTGATCAAGTCCTTGTTTGCCTTCTTTTTTTGGCACTTCTTACTGCAAGTGGTAGGAAAAAAAAAAAGCTGACACTGAGAGCAGTCTTTCAAACAATGACAATTCAGTGACAGGATGCTTTCAGTTGTCTTAAATGCAAATTTCTTTGACATTCTTCTGTGTGAGCTTATACTGTAAAGAGTCTGGTATAATTGTGGGAGAGAAACCTGTCCAAGAAAAGAAATTTGAAGAGGGCATTTCTTTGATATGTTTGCCCTATGAATTCTCTACAATGCCCTGGACATTCTTTTCCTTCTGCACCTTTTGTTAAGTTTCTGCACTTCAGTAAATCTTTATTTCAGCATATTTGGTGCCTTTCTACAGCTGTTCTGGCAGAGGTGAACTGAGTGGGAATGAGGGCTAGGAACCTCTCCTTTTAGCAAGCTACATGTGGTGTTTAGGTTGTCTGCAGACATTAAAGGAGCAAGGAATGACACTGATGGCTTTAGCAGGCAGCAGGGTACATCTGTCCTGGCTTTGCCCTTCTAATCAAGGACTCTAGGCTTCTACTACTCTGAAGAGGCTGCTGCTTCCATGGCTCAATTTCTTTTCTAAGTACCCTCACCAGCAGCGCTGTGCTTATCCCTCCCTTCACCATTTTTTGTTAAGGAACTGCAGGGACAATGCAATCTCAA
This sequence comes from Apaloderma vittatum, assembly GCF_000703405.1. Taxonomy (NCBI): domain Eukaryota; kingdom Metazoa; phylum Chordata; class Aves; order Trogoniformes; family Trogonidae; genus Apaloderma; species Apaloderma vittatum. Next base: position 60,134 of record NW_009729970.1, on the reverse strand, counting down.
AGGCTTCGTGGCAGTTCAGGCTGTTAGGAAATTCTCTGAGTTGTTCACCTGGTGCAATTCTAAAGTGAAGTTTAGGTTTTGGTTTTTTTTATTTCTTTCCTTTTGCTGTTTGGACCTCCAGTTTTCAGTCACTCAGAGTAGCATCTGGCTCACTGTGTGACTATTGTCAAGGTGCAAATGTACATAGTTTAAGGAATTGGTTTTGACAGTTTATTTATGCTGTGTGTCTGACGCATGCTAAAATACATGCATGTGCTTATGCATGGCTGGAAGCCAGGTGATTCTCTTAAAAAAATATAAGAAGGTCTGGACATGGTCTCAAGAAAAGTTTTTCTTTGCTTTGTGACATGCTTTGACTATCACTGTACTTGTGCTGACTTAAAGACAGAAGTGTATCTCAGTGTTATGGAAAGGCTGACTCAGTGATTGCCTAAGCAGAATTTGGGGATACATGCTACACCAACACAGCATGCCAATGCTGTTTGTGACTACATAATGAAAACAGATGAGAGGTAGCCCCCGAAGTTGCAATATTGCTCTTAGCTTGGCAAACTACAAGTAACTTTGTGGGACAACAGAAGCACATAGCCTAAGCACTTTAGATGGGTTTTCACTGTGCGGCTAGAAGTTACTAGGAAAAGAAAGTGATCTCAGTATCATAGTACGGCTCACATCTTTGCTGCTGGAGAAACAAAAACAAGCTCAATGTCAATTGATCTTGCAGTCCCTAGCAATGTAGACTAAGCTAGATGTCTGCGTTGGGGCTTTTTTGTTCCATTCCAAGAAGGTACCAGTTCCTTACTACTATAAAGATGGCAGATGTTCCTTCAGTCATTTTGGCATAGAAGACAGGACAGTCAAGTTCCGTGTAGCAGCAACATTCTTTCTCACATTGGTCTATTCAAGCTTATTTTTAGGGTGCTTCAGAGCAATCTAAGATGTCTTACTTCAGTGTGCCCAGATTTGTATGCCATGTATGATAGAGTCATTCTGTCCCTAAATTATTGCCCAGGCAGTGAGTCCTAATTACTGAGACGATGTACTGAATCATTTGGCAGACTAAACAACTCCCTGCCGTTGTCCATTACTTTTTTCTATCATGACGCTCAGATCTCTCTTGCCACTGACATGTACTTCTTTTTGGGCAGTATAACAAACTTGGTAGATTAGGTCTTGTAGCGGGTACTGCTTGCATTTAACCCTACTACTTCCACGTACCAAATTAGTTCTTCAAAAATGCTGGAATAACTAGTGTGATGTCCTTCTGTAGTAGAGCAATATATTCTGTTTCATACTGAAAAATCTTTAGATGTGGAATATTTATGATTAAATTTATCCGGCCTAATCACCATGAAACCTTACCTAAATCATATTGAGCTCTCGGAGTTTGGGGATATTAAATTTGATAGCATTGGTTTTAAAAGTGAGGTGCACAGAGTTCATGTACTTAGAAAACGCTGAATCAGCATGCAAATCTACCATTTTGCTGAAACATGAAGTGGAGGTAGAAGAGCACTTTGAACCAGCAATATTATTTACCAAAGCATAAACTTTGCCAGTACTGTCTTACATTTCCTATAGTGATTTCTTCTTGTCATGAACACCTGTTAAAATTTCCTGGTTCTTATTTTGCTTCTTAACTGTACTAATTTTAAAAGGAATATAATAATTTGCTTGACTGATCTATCTTCTCACAGTTTGAAAATGCTATTTATAATTTGTGACTCATCAAACATGCTAAATCTCATTTTTCTAAAACTATATTAATGGCTACTGAATACAAAAATTTCACTGCTAAATGTCAAAAGGCAACCTAATGAGTAAAATTTTTGAGAACACTTAATCAGAGACTTCAAAATATAGAATGTGTCCAGTTTTACATATTTAAATTATGGGGAAAGGTAATGCTATAGTTCTCTATGAACAGTATCTTATTTTCGTGTGTGTGTATCTTATCAATTTAGAAATATCTGTACATTGATCACACTAAAACCAACAACTGTTCTATGTTTGACTTTTGAAATTGACTCTAATGACTTATGACATTATTTCACCAAGTAAAAAGCTATTGAAAAGCTTGACACATGTACACAGCTCCTTTCTAAGTTATGAATCCTGGTAATTTGCTGTTAGCTTGTGTGTGTAGCATGCAGCCTGAGAACTGCTACATCTGTGCTCCTCTGCATGAAATTCCAATGAAAAGAAATGAGTGTGCAGAGATATGACTGACAAAGGACTATAAACATTAGAGACTTAATTAAACCAAAAAAGCTCCTGCAGGGTTCAGGCTGGCAAGCATATATCTCCCTTTGCTGAACTATGATAGGAAAAATTATTCTGATTGCCTAGCAACTACATTGCACAAACTAAGTCAGTGGAAAAAAAAATCTTTCAGTTTGATAACAAATTAAAAATAGACATTTCATGTGCAGAGAATAAAATTTCTCCAGAACTCTTAGTCAACTGGCAAACTCATTGGATGTTTTTACAAATTAAAATTACGAAGGGCCCAGGAATATTTTGTGGGAAATCATGGGCAGTCAGTACATGTTCACTGACACAGTGGATTGGCTTGTAAGAACAGAGTACTACGTGCATCCAAAGCACATCCAAAAGTTGTTTTGTGCGAGTGACCTGTAACACTGCTTCAAACTCCACCAAACTGTACTACAAGTCTTCTAGATCTTCTAGTGGAGATTGATTTTTACAGGGTTGCTGGACATACAGTACTGTTTTATCCCCCAATAAAAGACCTCTACTAAGTTTATTGGTCTTTGCTTTGCTTCAGGAAAGTTTGACTTGTGTCTTGTGGGCAGATAGGGCTGAACTCACCCTGCAGGGTGGTGGGGGAAAGCAGGAACAGAAACAACTCTTTTTCCATACAACCATAACTCAGCAACAAGGTAGTGTATTCCTCTGCATTGTGATGTGTTCTCTATGCTAGATTGTGGCCTGTAGCTCCTACAACCATTCCTGAAGTCACAGTTATTTATGACTTGTTCTTCTGGCTGAATTGCCATCATGGTGTCTGTTTTGTAGAGGCGTGAAGAAATGCATATACTTAGTAGAATGATGGTGAAAATTAGGCATACAGAGATGGAATTATGATAGGATAAGATATAATTCCTAGTTATGAAAATTTTCATATGGGATTTGCAATTTAATGATCACTTAGAAGTTAAATAATTTAAGATTTTGATTTTTAGAGATTATCTGATATTTTAGAGTAGTCAACATGGAATAGCTTAACTAACCTTTCTGCTCAATGTAAACAGCTATTACTGCATGCCTGTGTCTGTCTACCTTTTGATATTGAACTGAACAATATCCATTTTTTTTTACATGATATGATGTCTAGAACAGCTACAGTGTGCTCACAATTACTTTCATGTTTCAGTGTGTAGATGTCAGTAATGTTAATAACAAACTGACTTATGTAATTAAGGCGGCTCACAAATGCTTTGGGGGGTTTGATACAGGTACTTTTAAACAGTACAGTTTATCTTTGCTGCAGATTCCTAGTCAGAAAGAAAATGCAAACATTTTTACTTCGCAACATTTATTTGTTTTTCAAGCATGATATTGTTATTTTTTTCTTAAACTAATTTGAAACTTAAAGTAACAATTCCTCCTAGCTAATCAGTATTTCAAATGTGCAGTTCACAAGCTGGTGAAAGCAGAACTTACTGTACCTGTGTTAAGTTATGGATAATCAACCTGAATGAACTTTTAATAATTGTCTGTTATATGTGTTATCTTCTTTAAGCAGTCATGTTCACACACAATACATTAGGTTAGGTGGCACCTCTGGATGCTGTCTGGGGTGCTGCCCACCTCTCCTGTGCACCAAGGCAAGAGGAGGGGCAGGGGTTTCCCTGCGGCCATGCCTGGAGAAGGAAAAGGTGTGAGGAGGGGGGAGCATCAGAAAGGAACTGTTACAGACTAACCCCAGCCCCTATTGCCTGTCCCCTTGCACTGCTTGGGGAAATTGTTTTAGGTTGGGTTTTTGGTGTGGATTTTTTTTAGTCTTTGTTCACCATCTAACTCTATTCTAATTGGCAATAAATTTTAATCAGTTTTCCTCAAGCTGTAGTCTGTTTCGGTGTGGTAATTAGTAAGTGATGTTCCTATCTCTGTTTTGACCCTCAATGAGCTTTTTTACTTTCTTTTCTGCCCTGTTGAGAAAGGGTAGTGAGAGAGTGAGGATATGGCAGCCAGCCAAGACCAACCCACCATAAGAAAACTGTAAACAGGATCAGCTTCAAAGTCATATTAAGTTGCTCAGAGCCTTGTTCAGTTGATTATTTTCATTGTTCAAATCTCCGTGGATTAAGATGCTATAGTCTCTCTGGGCACATGTATTTAACTTCTCTTCCTGCAAAGAACACTTTACTTTCAGCACACTTTAACTTCCAGTCCTCTACTACAACATAATCATTTGGAAGGACCTAAGCAGCATTCAAGAATAATAAACTTATTTCCAAGACAGTCCTGTAGCGCAGCTATCAGGAACTGCTTTAGATTATGTAAAACACAACCAGGGACTTTGCTGTCTACGCAACCATACTTAATGTCACTTTTCCAGTTTTTCAGAGAATAATGTTATCTCTGGCTAGAAATTTTTTCCTAAATTGGCTTTCCACTCTAAACAAAATAAAAACATTCCACACTTGAAATATCTGAGTTGCTTGTGTCTTCCTTCTATTCCTCTTCCAGCAATTCCCTCTTCAAATACAAGACATGTGGGCCAAGTACTTTTATTCTGAGAGTCAGAGTGACAGTTAAACCAAGGAAATGGAATGGCTTCATTGAAAAGAAAAAAAAAAACATCTTTGACCACAAGTTCTAAACTTAGACTATTTCAGTGTTTTATTTAGCATTTCACTCACATGTAGGGTTAAACAGTCTGTTCACCACATTCTGCAGTTTGTTGATGCCCTGAGTAGGTGGACTGATCTTCAATCTCTGTCTTCTTGACTATGTTTGCATGAAATCTGGTGAACTACATGTGGGGCAATCTAAATATCCTTTGTAGGTTTCCCAGTCAGATGAAGGTGATGAAAATAGATCATAAATGTGAGAAGAATTCTGTTAGATTTTACCTGGATTTTGCTGAACATGGGCAATGAAGTGCTAAATTTGCTCAACTCGTGTTCAAGTATCAGCAGGGAGTCTGACTAACAGTCAATGAAAAGCCAATTGAAAAAAAAATAAAAAAGAAGTATAGTTTATAGAGACAACTTAACTTCCAGTAGCCCTTCAAGTTAAGAATGATACTATTAGATAGTTCTGTAGACCTGGTGGAAAACTGGCTTGAAAACCATTACTAAGAAGAACAAGTAAAGCATAATTTATAAGAATTGCATCCCAGAACTATAGCACTATCTTTTCATGATATGCACCTGAAACCAAGCTCATTAAATCAATATTAAAGCAGGGATGTATGTGAAATATCCTTGCAATTGGTGCAGGAAGCAAGGTGATTCTTTGAAATTCAAACCTGTATTGAATTAAGAAAAATTTTGAACATTTATCCTTCAATATCAAGGGAAGTGGAGAATTGGTGGTGCTGAGCAGCAACATTTAGACAGTTAAGGAATAAAACTGAAGGATCGTGTAGAAAAGAGTGCACTGAACTTATTGTGGTCTAGAGCAAGATGAGCTGTCTTTTTGCATGTTACTTATTCAAGTCTGTGTCCTAGTGCTGAAGTTAATTGTGATTTACTCCTTGAAACATGTTACTCGTTGGGAGAGATTCAGGAAACCAGACACTGATATAAACTCCTTATTACAAGATAGAATGATTCCCCTCTTATTTTTTCCACTTTTTTTTTTTTTAGAGCAAGAAGTATCTATGTTCAATTTGTGCCTAGATCATTCTTTCTCTCTGTCCTCTCCATTTTACAAAGGATCATGCTCAATAAAGATCAGTATTTCTTTGATTCCATATGAGGATTATTTTACCATTCATAAACAGGACAAATTTGTTCCAGTCTTGATGTTTTTTCCGATACCAAGAAATTTGAGGACTTAAAGCAGAGGAAGAAGATGAAAATAAAAAATGAACCACAAATAACCCACCATGAAAGACTGATAACAGTAAAATGTTGTAAGAAAATAAATAATGTAAAAGTCATTACAGGAAAACCATGGAATTTCACAACTATAGGGACACGACGAATTAGCCTACATAAGGTTTAATAGCAATCTGCTATACACAAGAAAAACATTCTGGGGACTGTGCCTGGATTACATTTAAAGAGGTGGAAGCATCAGGCTTAACTGATGTCCTACACATGTAAGCCTCTGACACAAGTTACAGTATCTGCAATTCTTCAACTCCATTACACAGGAATGCAAGTTTTGTTTATATATTATTTTACCTGGCATGACATGGATTGATGAAATAGTCCACTGTAAACAATTATTTAATAATGTATCTATTTAGTGGTGAAATGGTTGGAAAACGGTAAAACTGCAAGCAAATTACTGAGGATAAATGTCTTGGCTAAGAAATTCTAGTAAAGGATTACCTAATCAGGTCTTGCTTGGAAAAGTTTATGATCCAGGTATCAACTGGACAGTCTAGTCTGAACATCGGCATTATTACCGTTCTAGGAATCTCAGTACTCAAGAGAAGCGCAGCCAAGTGTCTATCGACCAGTGCTGTAGGTCAGAAAGTCTGTTTTGTTTGGTTATTTCATAAATGTGACTTTGAAATACCTGAATGCAGTATTACTTTTATGCTACTTAGCCTGAGCTGAAGGAATACAGCATGGCCTGAATCGTGAATCATTAAGAATGGTAGACTGTATTTGTCCAACTTAATACAAATACTGTGAAAACTTGAATTCTGCATTAACCATGAATAGGAACAACTTGATGACCAGAAGAAAAGTTTGACAAGAGTGAACACTCAATCTTGGAAAATAAATGCAAATATAGCAGGTACAGGTTTTTCATCCTTTCCTATGTTATAATTTGATTTGATGACATTATAAAAGTAGGGAGTGACAGAATAATTTTAGTTAATAAAGGACTCAGATGAACCTGGAAACACTTTTGTAGTATGAAATACACTCTTGTAATGGGAAACTGAAGATACTTTTTTATGAGTTCAAAATTTAATCGCACAGACTTTTTTTTATGGTGAAATATTGCATGTGTGGTTCTGAGCATAATGAAAACTAACCTGAGGCATCTAACTTAGACCTTCAGATAAGAACATGGGATTTTTTTCCATATTAGCCATTAGTCACCAACAAGTGAGGTTCCCACATTCCACTTCTGTCTGAATTACTTCAAACAATTTCAGTGTGTCTGATGAAATACCCTAGAAAGAAATTTGTGTTGACATTGAAACCAGACAGTCATACTGAAGGTTCAATAGACATCAGCTGTCTGATTATTTTGCCTTGAGCTGCATGCTCCCTTTTCGTTTGTGGGCTTCATTTGTCATGTAATGTCAGTCCTTATTCAATTTCAGCCATGACTTGCCAAGTTCAGGGGATTTTCTTTTTTTTTGAGAGGGGAGCCTAACTTTACAAAGTAGGTATAAGTTTTGAATGTGAAAAACCACAAATTTAATCCTATCTTATTCTACATATCAAGAACATTGAGTTCTAAGCTGAAACTTAAATGAACTGCAGTGAAACAACAGCTAATACTACATCAAATCACAGTTACAATTTCCACTACAACAGTCATGAGAAAGCAGAGATTAGATACGCACTGGGCAGCTGTGGCTCAGTGGTGGTGGATTGAGATCAGAGGGTGATGTACAGTTTTCTCCAATTTAAAAAGCTACTTGGAGTCAACCGACTCCAAGACTGGAAGTAAGACCTGACAAAGGTATGCAGTGGGCAAGGGGGAGATATGTACAAACACTTTCTGCTGGTGTTTTAGCTTTTTTAGTTGCTTTCCTAAATAGAAAACTTGATAGCTATCATCCTTTTTATGTTCCAGTAAAACATTACTTTTGAGACTGAAAGCCTTTTGTCCTCCTTGTGCCTCAAAAGAAGAGCCTATAAGAGAGAACTAGCCATAATAAGATCTAGACAGATCCAGTACAAAGACTTTCTATTCATTTGGTTGTCTAGGCTTCTGAAACATAGGTTAGTGTAATTAATTCTTGTATTTTCTTTGTGTGGCATATTGTTGTTAAAATGTACTAAGACCTATTATGCCTACTCTTTTTGTATGTCTGTTATCCCCTTCTGAAATGAAACTGGTATTAGACTCCTTATTAATAGATAAATTATGCTGACCTGTTGCTTTTTCAACTTTAGCCTTTAAGAGAAAAGTGGAAAATGGAAGAATACAGCAAGTACAAAATTTTTATACTTTATACAGATGGAAGTAAACATACAAGCATTTTTCATCTGTACTCCTTATTTCAGTTTGCAAAAGTTCTTGCAAAGGAACTTTACTAATACATTTTTCATTGAGTTATTCACAGCTCATACTACATAGGAAGTATGTGAATGGATATGTGTAAATTCAACAACAGTTCAATTTTTTAAAATGTATGCATACTTTAAAGATCAGTCATATGGGCTTCTAAATGCCCACTTTAAGAAGGTTTAGTACTTGTTTTCCTTTTTCTTGGAAACTCTTATTTTGGTTTACCTCCCAGATGTGTGGGGTTTTTTTCATTCTTTAATTATAAGGCTTCTATTTTAATATAAAATAATTAAAGCTGAATCAGAAAGCAGTGAGCTAAATTCCTTAGAAATGCTAATAAAGCTTCAGATAGGCGAATGCTAGTTCTTTTTAATTTTTGGATTTTTTAATAACACTTTAGGTTTTAAAAATCCATTACTCTTGTCTACTAGGAAGATAAGAGTGTGGATGAGCATAGCTCAACATGTACTTTGTTAGACATTCAATATTGTATTTTGATATACTTTTGTTAGTTACCTGCCTACATGTGCTTGCATTTGGAATGCCAAAAGCCAGCTGTTGTGGCATCAATACTCCTGCACACATTTGAAACTTTTAACTGTAACCCCTTGTCAGCATTATTTATTGAAACACTGGTAGATATTTGTCTATTCTTAAGTTTGTCTTTGCTACTGTGACATTAAATATGCGGGAGAAGATTTCTAAATATAGCTTATAATATTGTTTTCTCGGGAACTGTATTTCTCTTTATCAAATGCCTATTCCTCAGTAGTTATTCATGCAGTGTTTGATAAAGAAGTAAATCATACAATTATTTGTTTACAAATGTTGAATTTGAAAACAGGAGTCAGTATCATTCTGCGTATATCATAAGACACTGTGGAACTAAGTTTGATTTCCTTAATAAGTTTTACTGATTGAAAATGTTATGCAATAGATTTTTTTTTTTCCAACTTCATGTAAATATATCTCTCTGGGAAAGAGCATCAGCAGCAGCCTGTTGCATTTGATCTACCAGCATTTAATTTCTGCTTGACCCTAACCTTTTGAGAGTTTCACTCAGATGAACTAACTCTATAGAGCCCAAGTTACTATATAAGAAAGTAACACTAGAGTTTTACTCTGTCGCTGTCTAGCATGTGTTAAAAAGACCAAATGTTACCTTTTTTTTTTCACCCCAGTTTTCTGTCCTATTGCCAAATAGTTTCAGCCTGTTTTCAGTGGACTTCCATCCAGTAAGGTCAGTGTAAGGACTCCAGCGTACTGCTAAGGGATTTTAGAATCAGATACCCTCTTTCTACTGATATTTGGCAGATGTGGCAAGCAAATGACATCTTCAACGCAGCTTCAGATATACGATTTATTTTCCTCTGAGGCTGGGTATATGGTATGTGACAGTCTTAAGTATTGGGAGATAATGTGACAAAAACTCAGATTATATCATGTGTTTGTTACATTTAACACAGAACAAACTGAAGCAACTAGCAGGAAGAAATGCGTTCTTCCGTAAGGCTACATTCTTGACTTCTTTAACACAGTGGTTACCCATAAGAATCAAACGTGTAAAAAAATATTTTACCAAAATTTTTCTTTAGTATTGAATTTGCTGCTATTCAGTAATTAACAAGAACACAAGAATTCATAGAACAGAAAACCTCTTTTCAAGAACCCAGATGGTATTCTTACCTATTACTGTTAAAACCATATCAGGAAGGCTTAAACAAAGCTTAAAAGCTTTTGTGGTATTTAGTTGACTTTTAAGGACATTATAATACTTTTAGTGACAAAATGCATCATGGTTATGGTTGCAATATTCAATAATGATGTATTTTAACTGATGAAATAGAACATAAGTCGTAAGTTTCATAGACACTGATCCTACTGGAAGAACATAGGAAATGGAGAGCCGTAAAACATGATCTTTTAAAACTACTAGTATTTCTCTTATAGAAAATAGCATTTGTAAAGTATTTTATTTTAAGTCTTAGCAACAGTGTATGGTGAAGTGTATTATCTGGGGTTTTTTAATACCGAAACTAAAACATGTTAAAAATATCAAGCCACAGTTACTAGTTTTCTACATTTATTACCCTTTGTGATACACTGCACTAGTAATTTTCTGTACAACTTGTTGAAATATTTCAGTGTGAAGAGTTCTAGTAGTTTAAATTTATCTTTGCTTTTAATAAATCTGTGGTCTAAGTCTATATTTGCATACAAGCTTTGGTCCTGAGTAAGATCATGTATTCTTCCAAGAGAGATGTGAACCAACTGTTAAGTGTAAGCACTGATTTTTTTTTTCAATTTTTTTCCCTTTTGATTAGGTAGGAAATTTTTTAATAAATGGTGACATTTTCAGAGGTAGTATTTTGATTTGATTTATTATGGTGCTATGAGATACTTTGTGATAATGATAAAGGTTTTTTTACCTTTTGGTGACAACAGAGCTGATATACTAAGGTGATCTCTGAGAAATAGTAATTAAATGTGAATGGTTATCAAAACATTTTTTCTGCAGAAGGAAAAAATTATTGTTAGTTTTAGGCTTTAGAATAAAAGACCTAAGGTAGATAAAGGTTTAGGAGTACTGGTTTGGTTGAACACTATTCAAAGACTTTAAAATATATTAATTGCATGAGTGGTTTGCACACTGCATGCAATTTTGAAAGTATACTTTTCTCAGTATAGGACAGGAGATGTGGTAAGATAAAGAAAGCTTTGTAACATACTCTGAAGATCAAAAAAATTCTATGCATCGTCTTAAGTGTGTGACAGTTCCCCCGTACTTAAAGGACAGTGCTAAAGACAATAGATATTAGTACAGCATTATTACTAATGTAGATTAAATAACTAATGTAAAATATTACTCTGTAAATATTTCAAAATGAATAAAAGCTCAGTCATTGCTTTATCTACTTTCTCTCATGAGTCTTGACCCTGGGTTAATACATTCTTGGTGAAAAAATAACAAATTTAAACCTTCATTCATTTGAATTGTTCTGTATGTATCAAATGTGATTGAACTACATCACCTATAACAAGGAAGCCAATGTTTTCTCCCAATACACAATGTAATTTTGAGGCATTTTGTCTTCAACCTTTTGGTCTAAAGTTTTCTAAGACTATTTCATGCAGTCTCATTGCATGAGATTTTCCAATCTGAATCACCTGATACAAAAGGAAAAGGAGAATAAATTATTCTGTAATTATAGAAAAGAATGAAAAATGCACTGAAATTTGAAAAATATATTGGCTCTTATTGAGAGGGATTTTCCTGTGTGTTGAAGAGAAAACCAGCAGAACTATGAGGAAAGGTTTAGTGATGACTCCTCATGGAAAACTAATGAATGATGGGAGGTAAACTGGAATGTGAGATAAGAAATGGTTGAGGCAGAAGCTTTGAGGGCTCGAGCTGGGACATAGAATCATAGGGTCACAGAATCATTAAGGTTAGAAAAGACCTCTAAGGTAATGATCTCTAAGTCTGTCAACTGAACACTACCATGATCTAGTTAAGGCTGTCCCTGCTCACTGCAGAGAGGTTGGACTAGATGACCTGTAAAAGTCCTTTCCAGCCCAACATGTTCAATGATTCTATGACCGCTAAGCCATGTCCTGAAGTGCTGCATCTCCATGTTTGTTTGGGGTTTTTTTTGGTTTTTTTTGTTTATTTGGGTTTTTTTAAATGCTTCTGGTTAGGGTAAGTCCAACTCTTCCCTGGGCAGTCTGTTCCCATGCTTCACCACTCTTTCACTAAGAAATTCTTCCTAGTCTGAGGCCGTTTTCGCTTGTCACACTGCTAGGTACTTGAAGGAAGAGATGAATACCCACCTCACTACAACTTTCTTTCAGGTGGTTGTAGAGAGTGATAAGGTCTCCCATCAGCCTCCTCTTCTATAGGCTAAAAAATTCCAGTTCTCTCAGGTGCTCCTTATAAGATATGGAGGATAACCTGGAACAGTGTCCTCAGGAGCAAAAAGACATACAGAAATCTGTCCCAATAAGGGAAGACATCAGCAGTACTTCAGATTAACTTTGGGGTTTCCAAATCTCACTATTTCCTCTTGTAAGCAAACAGGGAACCCACTGCTAAGGTGTCTCATTTCTCTGAAGTTTTCTAAGTTTTTCCAAGCAGAAGATAAACAAATACTGCTGTCAACAGTCCTGCTTGCTTTAGTATATTGGCTCTAGGGCTTCTAGCCCTGTTTGTACCCTGGTGGACAGCAATAGGTTACCACCTGATTTAATGCTGTTTGAATTTGCTTTTAACAAATAAGGAACTAAGGCGCAGAAATTTATTCACAAGGTTATAGTCCAAGCATTCCAAAGCTACTGAAAATAAAAGTGTTAGTTGCCTGTGTATTCTTAATTCCTTATCCATATGCATGGGCTTTAAGACTCTTTTATTGTATTGTACTATGTGCCCTCTAGGACCCAAATCAGTTCTGTATCCACTTTGAAGAAGGTTTTATCATAAAGCCACTGCCTTGCTTTTTGTGGCAATTAGGAAGCACACAAGAAGAGAAATATGACCAAGTGTTAATCAGTCAGGTGTTTTCCTTGGAGTATGCAGTTGTATTCTTGTCTGTGCCAAAGACTGTGTAAATTCAAGACAGCTTACAGGTAGTTGCTCAGTGGGGTACTTGGTTTTGGCCACTTAAGTTGCTGTAATCGAGATCAGTGGGGACTGTGCTTTGCACATAACACGCTCCAGTGGTCTAACTATTCTGAAGAGTCAGTTTTGTACAGGCACACTGGGAAATCAAAGTTGTGGATACTGATCTATTCACTGTTGGAAATAGGGCACAGAGGTTTTCATTACTTTTTTACACATAAGCTATAAAACTAAGCTAATAATCTGTAAAAAACTTAGGTGTTTAGTGGTGAGACACATAAAAGAGCATATGAAGTGTTTGGTTCTACTGTGTACCCTCATCACCAAGAAAGAGAGGAGAAATAAACAAATAAAAGTTGGCATTGGGTTATTTGTCTTGTGTGTAATTAAAGACAAAGGAAGCAGAAGGAATCTATTTGAAGTGATAACCTCTGGAGTAATGAGTTTAAAAATCTAAGGATCTCTATGAAGACTGCTGTGCTTTTTTATTTATATCAGCAGTGAAAGGTGTATTTTTAACTGCTAAAAATGAAGCAACAGACTTCATTTCAACAGGTTGCCACAAGAGATGAGTTTATACAAGGCTTGGTGTAAATCACAGCCTGATTTTACAAATTTGACAGCTTTAATGTTTGTGCAGTGAGTACTGCAGCCTTGAAAGGATTTAAGCTGTTCTTTTTGATAGTATAATTCAATGTTCTGATATGATATGACTCTCTAATGATATGACTGTCTAATTTATGTTTACTTTAAAATTACCCCGGGACACCTGGTGAAAGTTTCTGTTATAGCTTCCTTGATTCTTAAAAGACATTACATGTTAATATAATAAAAATCCAACATTACTCCTATTTGCGTTCTTCATAACTTTCACAAGTTATAACCCATATAACTGATTTTTATTTGCTTAAGTAATTTCAGAAGGAAGCTCAAAATACAGCAGGAGGCAGTACGAAATGGGCGGATTTTTAAAGTAGTCATTGTGTGCTCCTTCATCTAATTGTCTTGTATACAAAATAACCAGAACCATTTTAACAGGGCAGAATATGTATACCTTTATAGCATACATCTCCTAGTTTTATAGTAAAAGATAGTGGGCATGAGATTACTGAGTAGATACTTGACTCAAACTGTACTAATAAAAATAATTACTTTCTCAAAACAGATTTCATGATTTATGAGCATAAAACTGGAAGCCTCCTCACTTTCTTCAGTAGGAGCCTCAGACTAAGGCCATTGAATAATAAGTTTCTTTAAATCTTGAATTATGGGGTTTATGCTGGGATTTTATCTTGTGCAAATTTGACTTCAGGGCTAAAACTCAGACTAAAACCTCAATTGCTAGCCTTACCAAGTAGATTGTGCTTCCAGGAATTTATACGTGGCTACCTTGCCTGCATCACAGGAGCAAACCTTTTTCCTGGGGGTGAGCATAAGGATGAGGCATGAATTAGAGGTAAAGTCAAAGTATTACTTTAAAACAGGGATGATCCCTCTCAGGCCTGAGTGAATACTGCATACAGGTGTTGTCATTGTCCTGTTCTGTGAAAAAACATGTCACTGTTTCCAGAGCTATCAGTTTATTCTAAGTGTTCTAAATTTGCTTTGGTGATATCTTGAATTCATTTTTGTAGCTGCTTTAAATGCCCACTAGTTTCTCTACCTAACTTAAATATAAGTGCCAAGACATCTAGTTTATGTGAGACAGTTGTTCCAGACTCTACTGAAGGTTAAATTTAACTATGGTTCCTTTTTTTATCACATGTGTGATCTGGGGCTTATTTTTAATTGTAATCTCTAGAATGAAAGAGCGGGCATATGTATACTAGAGATGCAGACATCTAAAATGGGCTCAGATTTCAAAAATCTGCAATCAAAAATATTCCTTTCAAAAACTGTGTTCTAAGCAACACATTTTAAAAGGAATATGTTTGAGAGTGCTGTGAAACTGTTTTAAAACTTCAAAGGACCCATGTGTATGAGGTCTAAGGCAATTGCAAAGTGGATGAATTAAAAGCCAAGGTTGTGTGGATACTTCAGACTTTTTCTACAGTGTCAGGCAACAAACTGTGAGAGAACTTAGTAGAAAGTGTGTGAAGATGATGAGCATGCTTTCA
Organism: Apaloderma vittatum; assembly: GCF_000703405.1. Lineage (NCBI taxonomy): Eukaryota > Metazoa > Chordata > Aves > Trogoniformes > Trogonidae > Apaloderma > Apaloderma vittatum. Next base: position 44,999 of record NW_009729970.1, on the reverse strand, counting down.
TTTTGGTACCTCATGCATATTTGGTTAGTGGCTTTCACAAGATATATAGAAGAATAAAAATGTGTTAACATAGAAGTCATGGTCTTAAGTCACTGTTAGCAGCAATGTTTTGATGTTCAGTTTGACTTGTACTTTGATTTTAATTTAGAGTTTCTTCTAGGATGTGGACCTGATATTTTGAAAAATTTAGAGAGGCTTTGCTTTAGCTGTAATGTAAAATAGTCCAATAACCATTACTTATGTTTAAGCATTTTACTTGATCTCCATTCCAGGATGAAAGTTCTGGTGCAACTAAAATTCATGCTGGAGAAGCTCAGAGTTCTTAGGAAATGCCAAGTTCTTCTAGGGGTAGGGATTTTGAAGTAACATAGAGGAAAGCAAAAACGTGAGGTAGGAGACTTGTATTTTATTTTTGTAGAACATTTCCATTTTAAAAAGATGATATTATACAACTAAACAAAAATATTTTGAAAAATCATTCTCTCCCTTCAGGGAAGAAAATCTTTCCAAAATATGTATTATTTCTTTTTCTTCATGTTTACATCTTCTGAAACAAAGATATTGCCAATTGCAAAACAGTTTAAAAGCTATCATATTCTGCAAAGCTAAGTGAGCACTTCCTGAATAGAAGGTTCAGAGGACTGTATTTTTGAGGTCAAGCAGCCCCTTGAGGGTAGCAGTAGTCATCATGCCCCTTGATAGTAGTCACACTGTCATTAGAAATTTTCTCACCTCTTTAAACTTGTTATAAGATAGACTGGTGAACTAAGGCTGGTTAATGGATAAAACTGATCTTACTGCAGTACCAAAACACAAGAAGACAGCTGTAAGGCTGTGGTGAAGCATATCAGTAAAATACTACAGAGGAGTGTGACACAATGAAATGTTTCTAAGTGTGTTCCACACTAAGTGTTGGCACATTTTAATTTATTTTTCTACCTGTTTAGCTATGCAGTATTTATTTTTTTTTTCTCTAAGCACTTTAAGTAGGGGAATAGTTCAATAAGACTAATCTTAGGTGTACACTTTTACAGAACACCTCTCCATGCTTGGCCACGTGTATCTTTGCTGTTGATGCTGTGTGTCTGCACCATACTTGTATCCATGTCCACTACAGATGAGGACACAGCCCAGGGGCCAGATTCTGGTTCTTTGTGGAGGTATCGGAGCAGATTGTGCATGAAGCCAGTGGATTTGCCTTGCGTAGAAGCTTTCCTGCCAGCTAAAATTGGCAACTCTGTGCAGCCCTTTGCATCACTGAAGCACAGCTGCATGCCAGTGTTTTTCGGAGGATGCTTGTTGCTCTGTTGGAAGTTATACTTTTATAATACTGTAACAAGTCAGAAAAAACCAGGGAGTACTTTACCTTTGTCACCCTAACACAGGTGTTCTCATGGTAATATCCAGCTGCAGTCATGAATATACTTCATCATACTGCTTTAGAGTGGCTTGCAATCAGATTGAACTTTTTGACTGAATGTGAAATGTTGGCATTCTTCATTGCAGAAAGCATGGCTTTTTCTTACCTTTTGTGTCTTTCAGGACTCCTGCGTGGAAAATGCCAAAAGTTTTTCTTTAATACCGTATTCAAGGTTGCAACTGAGTAGAATACTCTAGCTGCCACATCTCTTGCCCAGAATAACTTCATTTTGTTTCTTAAAGTCTGTCCCTGGTCCCAAGTCTGGCTACTTTTCTGCGTATTCCACCTTCTGCTGCGAGCTAATTGCATTCTCTGTATGCAATCAGGCCTTTAACTTGGAAAACCGCATTGTTGTTCAAGCCACACATAAGTACCAATTTTCTATTCAGTAAAATATATCTATTAGTTTTTTCTTCCCTACCCTGATATAACTCCCACTTAGAAGTTATTAGGTTCTATTTTTCTCTTTCCAGCAACCTTACTTTCATCTATTAAGAAAAGTACTCTTTACTTTCAATCTCATCTTTATTGCTGTGGTCAGCCCTTTAGAGAATCATTGATAGATCTGGTTTACCTAAAAGTACATTGCAAGCTATCTTAGTACAAATTTCTGCCTGCTACCTTTCTCCTTTAAATGGTGTTTTTGATTTTTCTATTACACTTCTTTCTTGCTGTCGTTCTCAGTGGGCTCCTTTTTTGGAATGTTACATGTTCTAGGCAAGAAAAGTACTCAGGAGCCATGTTAATTTTGAAAACAGTTGATACAGAAGTCACAACTTCTGTATGAACATGCTAGAAAGTTAACTGTGGTGTGGGTATCTCTTCCAATTGCCTTGCACCCTATGTGCTTATATTCTCTATAGGTTAGATATTCTGTAATGCTTGTGAGGATTGAAGTCTCAGGTCAGGCAATAATACAACTGGAATGCCAAGGCAGTTACAGTTCAGAGAACGTGAGCATAAGGTGGAAAGGAAATTTCATGGATTTCTGAGAAGTCTGCTATGCTGTCGATGCCCTGAAAAGAAATATTTACTGCACATATTCTGAGGTTATATGTTACAAGCTTAATTTTTGTTTCATTGGCATTTAGTTTGTCAGTAGATTGAAACAGACTAAGGTTTAGGCTCTATTTAAATTACTGCTTAAACTGAAGTTTGGCAAATACACTTGCCACTACCTTCTTCCTAGGCTGGAGACTGAGGGTCTGGGCAGGGTCTAGCTGCCTGGCATCATTCTGCTCTGGGAACCTGTATGACTGGATCTTCTGTCCCCAGGACACATCTCTAGATCCTCTTTTCCTCTATCCCTAGATCCTCTTCTCTGCCCATTGTTGCAGTAGGGGCGGGGGATGCAGCAAGAAAGAGACTGAAGCAAGGGAGCCTGAGTCCTGCCAGTGAACAGAAGCTCCTAATGCTCTAGAGCTGGGACTCAAGACATGAAGACAAGCAGAGAGGAAGTCTGGGGAAGAAATTTTCTCTTCAGATCGATTCAGGGCTCTTCAGCTGTCCTGTTGAACTTGTTCTCATTTTTGTAACTCTTTTCACAGACTGGAATGTGCTTTTGAACTTTACTGCAGCTGTTACAACTTAAAAAGGTTGTCTTGCTTCTCACAACTATATGAAGTAGGAAGTTTCATTGTTTCAGAGACAACCTCCAGTGTTGATGAGTGATCACTTCTCTCATCCTCCTAAGTTTTATAGGACACATTCTCCAAGGTTGAGGACTGTTCTGAGTGTCATCTTGGGTCCGTATTTCAGTAGTTTTATTAGATGTCACATTGTCCTGATAGAGACACTTTGAGGAAGCTCTGCTGGCACAGAGAGAGATTTTAGCACTTTTATTGTATATTCCTTGAAAAGTTGTTTGGTTTTTTTTTTTCCCCATGAAATCTGGTGATGGTTTTGTAATTTTGAAGAAAAAAAATGTCACATGTCTATGATAGAACAGTTCAATTATTCCTTATCTTGTAAAATGAACTAATAATCCTGTACATGTGCTTCAAGAGAGTTTTGACTTGTTGGGAGGAGATCTTCAGGTTATTTAACCTAAAGAAAAATAAAGAAAACGTGGTTACTTCATAAGCAGAGATGGTAGAGGCTAAAAGCCTAACTGTAGATTTATATTTGATCTAACTAGCATTGAGTACAGCAATCAGACACCCTGTACGAAATACCACACTTCTGGGTACTGTTTAAAATAGAGATACAAACTTGGGATCTCACATCATAGTGAATTCATAAGACTTGCATTCAAAGACTTGCACTTAATTGATCATATTTCACCTAAAACAGAAGTATTCATAAGGAAGACAGAGATAGGGAATAGAGATACATGCAGCATCAAAGACATAGGGTTATTAATGTGTTAGAAGCCATGGAAGCACCTGAGAATAATCACATAGGAATTAGGGCTTTTCCTGCTCAAAAAGACAAGCAGGATCAATAGCCCAGCTGAATTAGATCTACACCAATGCACACAATATGGGCAACAAGGAGGAGATGGAAGCTGTTGTGCAGCAGGAAGAATAAAGACAGTTGCTATTATGGAAAGAAAGTGGGATGACTTGCACAACTGGAGTGCTGCAATGGATGGCTATAAACTCTTCTGAAGGGACAGGCAAGGAAGGAGATGTGGTGGGGTAGGCCTGTACATTGGGGAGCGTTCTGACTGTCTAGAGCTTGTTGCTGGTGATGAAAAGGACATGATTTAGTGTGGTGGACTTGGTAGTTTTAGATTTGCATTTGGGCTCAATATTAAAGATCTTATGCAATCTAAATAATTCTATGAAGATATCAGCATATGCTCAACCTTAGGTGTGCTTTCTTAGGGCTGTCTGATCTGATGTTTGGCAGACAGACTGGATTCAAACAAGACCAATTCGTTAGAAGGCTGGACGTTTTCTTTTTCAGACAACAATTTATAAGTATCCTCAATAAACCTTGATTTAAACCTATATATATTTTGTCGTATTTGCTGCCACTGGTGCTTTATATGAGAGCCCCATGTGTGTGAAAACAAGTGCAGATTAGTATGACAAGCAGGAAATTTTATTTCATCAGTATGTTTTACACTTTTTGGACATACTATGAAGCACTTTTTCAGACTTGAAAGACCAGATTTTGAAGTATAACAACTGGTCACAAAATACAGCTTCCTAGACTACCTCTCATGGAGTGGTAGTTTCTTTTTATGTTTTATAATGTTTCCCCTCTTCACTTCAAAGGATTTTCTTAATATTGAAAAGTATAAGCTGTTCGTTCTTGCTTACTAAATTAAATCTTTGTTTGGAGTGTCCATTTCAACTGAAGGAACAAATTTTTTTGTCTGAATTTCTGGGGAAAAAAATACACACTGGGGTTCTTCAGCAATGAGTCTTGCTGTTTCATAAGAACAGACAAAACCTGGGTCTGAACATTCCTCTCCAATGGAACTGTCCTGAACACTTTTTTTTTTTTTTTTTCTCTTATATACTGAGGAGGTCCTCACCCCAGATGACTCCATTCCTCTTATCAGTATGGCACCACTGCATCTCTCCAGGTACCCCAAGTGTTGAAGGCAGCCTAGTAGTAGGTCTCTGATCTTGTCCCACAAAGGGAGGTGGTGCATCTGAGGAAAGTTTGTTCTGAGGAGATGAAAGAAGCAAAGAGGAATATCTGGTGTAAAAAAAACATATCTATTTGGGGCCTCACTTAACATCAAGTTCACTGCAAGGGATATGTCATGGATACTTTAATGTGTAGTTAAATGTGTTTTGCTAGTTTCCTTTTCTAGGTTCAGCACAAGAGTTAACACTCTCTGAATTTGATCTAAATCAGAAAGATATAAACCAGAAACACATTAATTTTGTTCACCCTTTCACAGACTCTTTCCTGGGATCATCAGGTCACATCTTTTGTTCCCACTCACCAGATTTCGCAGTGTAATAATGGTTATACTGTACAGCTTCCTCCAGAAGGAATTTCTGGCCATCTTCAGTGATTGTTGAGCAAGTTTACTTTTTAATTAATGAGGACTTCTTACAAAGTCCTATCACAGCTTGATTGTCTAACAGATATGCTCTTGTGCAGTTTTCAGGGGAGAAGCTAGCATTCAGTTAGTTTTACTAAACATGCTTTTAGCTGTAGAGGCACATTTCTTATTCCACTCTTAATTTGCCTAGATGTACAGTTTTGCAGAATTGTAGTTTGTATTCTCTCTGTGTGATTGTATAATTTCAAGATGTCATACTGAAGTTACGAGAACTGTTGCTGCTGATTAACAACTGTTCTGCTTTAAGAATAATTGGAACACATTGCAGACCAGTTTTTATCATTTCTAGATGAATTTAGCATATTTAGTTCGAAAACCAGACAAAATTAGGAAGATTTTTAAAAAATCCCCCAAAAGTTTAAATGTCATGTGCAAATATAGAAAAAAAATCTGAATATTGAACACAGATACCTCTAAAGAGAAACTAATTAGCATTACATTTATTAACTATTTTGACAGAATTAGAACAGGTTAGTTAAAGTTCATTGTTCTCTCTGCATGTCATTTTCTCCTTCCGTATAAATTGATTAGATTCTAAGCGTCATAGTTCAAATCAAAGTGAATACATATTCATTTTGATTTTACTCAATTTCTTAATATTACTTTTTCAACAAGAGAGTGAATGATTGTGACAGAGGTTGTTTTAGTTTACTAATGTTCTTGATATTGTGATGGCTGTATTTCTGGGTGCCTGTCGTGTTCCAAATTTCATCAAACTTTCAGTTTTGTGCATTGAGTTAATTCATCTGCTTCTTGTTATGTACTGAGAGCAAGATTTTAGCACAGTAGGTGAAACAATGATATTAACACAGGCACTAATTTAGTCAAGCTCTGTTTGATACCCAGAATTTTTCTTAGAATTTGTATGCAATCAAAGTTCTATTTGTTTTCGGTCAAGAAGTGAAGATAATCACAGCACGAGTTCTGGCCTTTGAGATCAAATGGATATCTTGCCAAGGAAGATCACAAATTTTTGTCATTTCATCATCTTTAAATATCATGGCATTGTTTTATAAGTTCTCAAGGAGACAAGTTTTTCTGTTTTGGAATGCACCTCTTCAATGTTTTGAGCCATTTGTTCAGTTTTTCTGTGTAAGGTTAGCTATGTTCTACTAGCATATTTTTAGTAAGTCAATTTATGCCTGCCTTTTTAATGAGGGATTATGAATAAATTCCATAAATTTTATTTGCTTATGAACTTTCTGTTTATATAGTTATATGCATGTGTATTATCCCAGTGGATCATCGTAGTTAGAGTGCAACAGTGCAGTAAGTTATGAATGTTTTTGCATAAAACTCAGTAGATAGAATGACTGCAATAAATACCCGATTTTGTTAGTGTATCACGTACTATAATAAAATATAAAATGTATTTATGCCATGATTTTGAGTGTCTAATCAGCACTCATAGCAGTGTTAAGAGGAAAGGATTTCTTAGGGGCTGACCCTGAAACCATCTATATTCTTAAATAAAGTCTACTTAAAGGTAGATTGAAAACATGCTTTGTATGACATACACTCTAACAGTTCAATCTCGCTGAGTATTTGCGTTGACAAGCAGCTCAAAATGAGAATATTCTCCCTATTTCAGCTTGGTTCTTCAAGTTTTTGCTTGCATACTTTTATAAACAAAGTCTGTTCTTCTAAACAAGCTGTGTAGAAAATATCTTTCATTGTGCCTGCTAAAATTGAAGGAATTTGGACCAAAATATGGAAGCTAGTAAAGAGAAATCCATTTCAAGCTAAGACTGCGAAGACAGAAGTCTTTTCCCTTGGAAAACACAGAGCTGTCTTTGCTCAGTTACTCTTCCTGCAAATCAGTGACAACTTTTTGGTCAGAAGAACAGTAGCTCTGTTGCAGGGCTGAATGCTATTTTCTATACAAAACAGTCTGGAGGAGAAAGGACCCCTGGAGATTCAGTAGCTGTAAAAACTGCCTTCTGAACTTTGAGAGATCAGCTGTGACTATAAGAAATTGTATTTGACATCAGGAAAGACAGATCTCTGAAGTAGGTGAAAACCTATTAAATATGGCATCATTGAAGTTGCATCACAGGAAAAGGTGGGTTAAAATAAGGGTAGCAGTGATGAGATTTTTTTAAAAAACTTTTATTTTTACACTGTACTTTCAGCTTCTCTGTATTTAAAGTATATAGGCCTACACAAGTGGAAATGTAGAGCTTTAGTTTATTCTCTTTAGGAACTGATAATGGAGCTTTTATGTTATCAAATATTAAGAAGGAAAGAATTCTAAGGAGGCTACCCACTACATTCAAATAAACAAATTAAACAATGTTTAAGACTTGAAGAGAATTTTAGGAGAATAGTTTCATTGTCCATCCTTCTTTGATGCAAAAATTTGGCACTGGAGAAAGTTATATTTATTTAGATATTTTTCAGGATCAATATCTTAAATTTAATTTTTATTTTCATTTTCCTAAATTGAAGTTCTATAAAACTTCATCAGTACTGGTACTTGTAAACTTATTTGCAGTATTGCCAGTTTTAACATCTCAATCTGTTTTTAAAATCACATTTAGAACTGTTAAATAACCTATCTAGAGTAGGCTATATTATGAAATAATAAAAAACTTTCATTATTTCATTGCTTATCTTCAGAAATTCAAGATAAGTGCCTAGGATTCTGGATATTCATATGTTTATAAATGGTTAATCTATGCTGAGACTTCCTCCATTGACAGTAAATAGCTGAAAAACATGTCTTTGAAGAATACATATGTTGACGAAGAAAAGTGCTGGGTTGTCAGGACGGACGATATTACATATTAATAAGATAAAGGTATAAGTTCTGCCTACAACACTAGATTCAGACCAGTCCATCTTTGACTACATCTGATTTAAAGCACTGCAAAGCTGTAGTGGTACACCTGGCATTAAGTTTCAGCCTATAAAAGAATTGTCTTTGGGGAAACTCTTAAATGTAGGACATATCAGCAAAGGCTGCTGTATCAGCATCTGATTTCAGAAGGTGTCATGTATTGTAGACACTACCACATGTGCTCATGCAGATATATAAAATGCCAGGAAGGTGCAGGCTGTGGTTCACCAAAGAGCCATAACTGCTTCTGCAGTTTTAAATGAGAGGATGTTTGCGTTGTGGTGTGGGGGTTTTTTTTGTGTTTTCTTTTTTTTTTCTGGTTTAGAAGTTTGGATTTAAATGTTAGTCCTTATAGTATTTAAACACTGAGCACCAAAAGTGCTGCTCATAGGCTTTTATGCATTCTGAGAACTTCCATTTGTATGACATGCCATATGCATCATTTTTGGTGATTTATTTCTGGTCTAGGAACTTTCAACTCATCTGGTAGCTTTCATCGTGGAAGGCTGAGTAATAAGTCCTGTCACAGGATGGATTGCTTCCTTAGAAAGGTGTGAGAAATCTTATCTAGACAAAAAAAGTAGATAAGCAGGCCAGCCCCTGATAATTGAAGAGATGATACAATTAGAGGTCTAAAAGTAACACAGAATTACAGTCGTGAGCTATTTGCTGTTTGGATAAAGATTTTGTTATAGCTGTACATTTTATGTGTAGGACTAAAGTGACTCTCCCAAGTTTGTTAGTTGAGGATGTATTGGTTTAAATTCTTTTTACTTTAATGGACTTCTGAGATGAAAGGGAACTGCATTGTATTGGTTCTGTAGAGAAAGATGTTCTAATCCAAGAATTTTTTTAAAGTTTAGTAATAAAAAGAGCCAAGTCCTCAAGATACAGAACTCATTATTAGCTGAGGCTTTCATGAGGTTGGTTGGTAAACAGTACATACCATCTCTGAATCTCATGGTATGGGGAACAGAGGGCTCCTCAAACATGCAGGACTCATAAAAATGCAAGACCTGTTTATTTCATCTTAGTTGTTTGAAGCTGCCCAATTTTCTGTTAAAAACTGTCATGGAAGTAGAAAACATTTTGAAGTAAAGCAGTTGGCTTTTTATAAGGATTAGGGCAGTTAAATATTGCTCTGGATTTACATGTAAACTTTCAATGTAAGCACATGACAGATCTGCTTATCATAAAATTGTGCTTATATGAGCCTTATATTTAAAAGTTAAAGCCCAGATTAATAAAGACTGTTAGACTCCCTCTTCCTCTTTGGTGTTTATTCTTTCCTGCAGTCAGTATGTCTAATGCAGGCAGATGTGGGTTTACTCTGCCTGTACTATCAGCTCCTTAGCAGAGTAACTGTTAGCATAGCAGAGAGCCCAAGTTAATGTATTCTGCCTACACAGCATTCAATTCAGAGCTGATTCATATTTAGTTAAATACGGGCAAAATGAGCCTGCACCTTTCTCCAAAATAATGTTGATGCATCCTGTGGCAAGCACTTAACAACCTCTGATAAGAGGCTTCCAAATTACAGTGTGTGAACCATTAGCGCAGAGGTTACCTCAAGGCAGTCAGTGCGTATTTCCTGAGCAGTAGAAATTCTCCTGCACGGTCACTAGCCCAGAGCTAGAAGGAATCACTGCTTTTATTGCTAGTATGAGTATCCTTACCTCAGCATGTGGGAGTTTTCTCAGCAGTCATTTCAAGTTGCACATGGTACCACTCCCGAAGACACATCATGTGTTTGAGCATAGTGATGTTCGTTAACACAACAGAAGTTTAAGGTATTGAAATAAACTTCTAAGCCTTTATGTCAGTTCAGTTAGTGACAGATTTTGTGATTTGCTGTCCCTTTGAAGTGAATGCCCAGAAGGGGACAAATACAATGATACAAAACTGATGTATAATTCCGTATTAGGTTGGGTTAAGTTGTGCTGTTGCAATTTAGAGCTCATAAATGCTTGATTTGAGATAGAACTGAGTTAAATGCATTAGAAGTTCTGTAAAAAAATAGAAAAGACAGCTCAAAAAAAGATATTTTTCCCACAATTGTTTTAGCAACTGTTAGAAGCAAGGAAAGCAAAGTTAAAGTGGAGACGACTTTGCGTACTATGAGCAAGTATAAACTTCAAAAACAGTCTTAACAATGAATTTTGTAAATTGGCTTAAACATAGCTTGAGATTGCTTTTTATTTAAATTAAACATGCTCCTGGTCTTTTTCCCACACTATGAGGTGAGATGCTGCTGTGAATTTAATGCAGGGAAAGAAGATTATAGTTAAGCTGTGTCTGAAAAAACAAGTTACTGAGAATTAGACTTACAGAACAAGTTTTTTGTGGCTGGCTTGGTATACCCATTAACTTCATTGTTAATTTATATCCTATTGGGTTTTTTTCATATAGGACTAACAGCTTTTTTGGACCCTATGTGCAATTTGTTCCCTTCTAGTTATTAACTTGGTAGTTTTGCAGTTACAAGTTTTGCTTCTGTTATACAAACTGCTCACAAGCTCCAAAACGCGTCATCTACACTCAGCACTTCAGGACTGGGGAAGTGATCGTGCCCATGTGCTCATCGAGACTACACCTTGAGTCCCATGTTCGCTTTTGGGTACTTCCCCAGGAGAGGGACATTGAGGTACTGGAATGTGTCCAAAGAAGGGCAATAAAGCTGGTGAAGGGTCAGGAGAACAAGCCTTAGAAAGGAATATCTGAGGTTGTTTGGCCTGGAGAAAAGAAGGCCGAGGGGAGAGCTTATCACTCTAGAACCACCTGAAGGATGTTGCAGCGAAGTGGGGGCTAGTCTCTTCTCTCAAGCAACAAGTGTTAGGATGAGAGGAAATGTTCTCAGGTTACACCAGGAGAGGTTTTGATTAAATATTAAGAAAAAATTTTTCACAGAAGGGGTTGTCAACAGGCTGCCCAGGGAAGCATTTGAGTCACTGTCTTTGTAGATATTTAAAGGTATTTTATATGTAGATGTGGTATTCATGGATATGGTCTAGTGGAGGTCTTGCTGGTGTTAACAGCTGGAATTGATGATCTTAAGGGTCTTTTCCAACCTTAATGATTCTAAAAAATCTTTGCTCCTTAATTTCCACTGAAGGGGTAACCTGTGCAACAGGCAAAATAGAAAAAAATATGTTATTTGAACATATAAAAGTTGATTCAGACAGTTTTATACATAGAAAATGTTATACGTATGCATTTGGTCTCAGATAAGTGCCATAATACCTTATAGTTGCTATGGTAACTATAGAGCAGCTGAGGTTTATTTCCTCTATATTTAGAAAAAAAAACCCTAAAATATCTACACCAATTAAACTTCAATACTGCTGAAGAAAAATAATAACCTGGAAAGGAGCTATCGTTTATGTGATAAATGTCTCTAATTCCTCATTCTGAGGCATGACTACATGGAGGCACATCTGAGGAAACCTGCAGACCTGACTGACAGCTGATGTAAGCTGCGTAGCCAGCCCACAGCCATGACAGGGCATGCGAATTCAGGTGTAGCTCCAGGCTACCTTGGGCTTCTAGATTACTGCAAGCTTGGCAATTTTGTTCAAGGCATGGGCTAATTATGCCTGTACTTGCCCATAGAAGAAGTTTCGTTTCAGGTGGAATTCTAAATTGTGAAATAGTTGGTCCCTTAGGTTATTGAGGCATTGCAGATGTGCCAGATACAGCCTTCATCCAGAGCAGTTTGCTGCAGACGCTGCTGCAGAACACACAGTGGAAGGGTTACAGGTCTCTATGGATATGCCCAAAACCTCTCAAAATGATGAAAAAACATGAAAGGTAAAGTGTCACAGTTTGGCTTCTGATTAATCTTAGTTGTTCTGAAGCTTTGTACAGAAAGGTTTCATGTTAGGTGGCTTTTACTCTCCCCCCAAAAAAATGCAAAATCCTCGATGATAATTCTGCTTTTAAAACAAGTGAGAAATGGAAATTGGTTTGTGAGGCTGAAAGGCAGCAGCAGTTGATAAGCTCTCCTGTACTGTCTAGAAATTTAGATGCTTACTTTTCCAAAGGCAATTGCATTGAATATGTTTTCTTGGGTTTTTTTAAGATATTTTGAGTATTTCACAGTTGTTTTTTCAGTACCTGAGGTATTGAAACATATGCTGTGACTGAGCACTGTTGGTGCAGCATCTTTTAACTGTGCATAAAGACATTGCTAAAATTACACACATCGTAGGAATTGTCTTCAAAAATTATATCACTGAGCAGCTAAGTCAGATATTTAATTTTTGTATTCAGTTAAAGTTATCAGTAATACAGAGATGTACAAAATCAGCTTTCTCCCTTAAATTTTAGTGCAATTCTCCAGCTGAAAGCCTCCGTAACAGGTAGCGCAACTGCAACTGCATACTGGTACCTGTGCCTGTCACTAAGGAGTTTTGACAAAAATGTATATTATCTTGTTAAAACGTATTTGTTAAATAACAGTTTTCACTATTACCCCTTATTTTAGAAATTTCATTGAATTATTTTAAAGGCCTATTTGCCTGATTTTTGTTATATACATAAAGCATATTAATACTGAATTATATTTTTCTGTTCAGCTTTTTTCTTCCTAAAATGGGCCAAGGTTAGGAAAAAAGGAACAGAAAATAAGCAGAATGATTGCTTAAATTGTAGTTTTAGTTGACGCTGGAACCCTTAAGATTGCTAGTTATCTAGAGATCAAAAATATAATTACCAGCTTTGTCAACCTGTCAGTCCACTTTGTTGGCCAAATCCAGTTTTGCATGCTGTACTTTTTTTGAAGTGTGCAGATCCCATTTTCTGAAAGATATGAGTATTTTCTTTCACATTTCAATCCCTTGTGTGCTCTGTAAATGACAAAAAAAGTAAAGTGGATGCATAAGAATTTGCAAATAAACACAGCACAGACTTATTTTCCTTCCCTGGTTTATAATTTCTCATCATCCAGAGCATTTTAAGAATCCATGCTTTCAGTGTAATTATAGAGGGCAAGAAATTTAATTTTGAGAAAGCTGATGTGGCTGGTATTGCTTTGCATGTATTCTGTGTACATCTAAAATGCACTTCTCTTCCAGTACAATGTGTTTGAGCTTTTCTTAGAAAGACAACAGATAAAGACATGTGGGAAAGTAGTTTCCAGTGCCTATCTCAGCATCCTTGGTAAGTTTGATTTTTAGGGGCTCCAGTAATGTTAATATGTGTCAGCTGCTGTCTCTCTTCTGAACAGATTTTCTCATTAGTGACTAGGTAATGCTGATATTTGCTAGAATCAGTATCCATGCTTATATTAAGTACAGATGATCAATAAAAATACTATAACCAGGATATGCTGGTGTATACAGTCTTGAAAAAAAACTGTGCAATACTCTGCTATCTTACAAAGCCATTCCAAGCCATTTTGTAGAAAAGGCAGTGTCATATACAAGCCATTATGTGGGGGGAAAAATATAATAAATATCTAAATTTCTTAATCCTAACAAAGCTGACATTTCTTAATTTTAGGGAAGGTGAACTTGAAATTATATCTGCTTTTTACTTCCTCCAGTCCTTCCTAATAGTCTCGGTTTTGCAGGGTTACCTAGGAAACTAAGACTGGTGTGGATTTTGTGATTGTAAGGAAGGAATAGATTCGGAAAGCGCAGCTGCTTTCCCTCCATAGCTGCTGAACTTGTCTTTTCTCCCTTAAAATGGAAGCATTTCTCCACCTGCTGGCTCTAAGGGAGGTATTGCAGGCTTCCGAGCAGAGAATTACATTTAGACAATGTGTATTACATAATGGATAACTTGTGTAATAAAAGCCTGATTGCTATTGACAGCATTTCTATCCTGACACTCCCGAACTGCTGCATTTATACTAGGTAGTTTTGCAGTAGAATAACTCTTCTAAGGTCTAGGACAGTGGATATATTCCAACAGATAATGTTTTCCCACGTATCTCTACTACAAGTGACACAATATATTGAAGGCAGCCTGTGCTGCTGGATCACAAGCAAATTATTTAGGATTAATTCCTAGACCTTTCCAGTAGCTCAGATACCTACCTGTATGGATAGTCAATTGTACCACATTCAGGAACATTTATAGCCACTAGAATTATATCTGTACTCTGATTATAACAAGTGACAATTCCAGGTATATTCTGAAATGTGCAAAGCTTACAGCAGTAGACCAGAGATGTGCAAATTAATTGTGGTTGTAGCAGCTGCAAGCAGAAGATGGGAAAATGAAGGTGGTTACTATAAAGCCTTCCTCTGTTCTGTGCTTTTTTTTTTTTTTAACTTGTATTTATTTCCCTGCTCAGAATTACGAGGTTGAACACACCTCCTTTACTGAAGGACTGAACATCCTTCTTTAGGCAGAAATTCGGATTTCATAGAGAACATCTAAATGGAGGCATAATTTTTTGAAATAAGTTAGATACTATTTATGTATGCTATTCTTATAAGATGCTACTCCTCATACAAACTGATTTGCCTCCCTAACTGTCCCCTTCAGGTGAAGGTGAGTGTACAGAAGGCCCTCCAAATAAGTATATGTGAAAACCATGCAAGCCTAAAATTTTAAGGTGAATGCTAGTGTTCGATTTCTACAGAAATATACAGCTATCTTGTTTCCAAATCTGAAGAACCATTATTCCTGGCAGTAATTGATCCCAGATGATCTTATTAACTAGGACAGTCTGTGGATTTTACTAAGAATATAGAACTCCTTTCTTGAAGAAATAGGACAAAGTAGAGAAAGTCTTCTTTTGTTATCTGTCTTGACTCTTCAGAGTTTTAAAGTTGCCTCTTATTTAATTACTTTCTGCAAGCCTGAGGTCAAACGAGGTGCAGAGCTGGCACATGAAAAGAAACACCGGAGGTCAATTAACATCATTAAGTCACTATCAAACTCATCTGGAAAAAAATGAAAGAATTTTTTTTTCCTTTAGCAAAAAATTTTGGGGAATAACCATGTGCTGAAGGGTACACATTTTCCTGCACTAGCAAAGGCATAGCTGCTCTGAGTAATGAGTGTGTTTCATGACACAATGCATTATGTGTTAGTTGAGAGATAAATGGTAAAAAGTCTTTCAAGTATTTTTATTCTTGACTTAGGTTTTCTATTTTCACTTGTTCATGTGACACTAACATCTAGCTGTATGTATGTATCTATACATAAAGAATAGCGAAGAAATATCCTTTTTCAGGAAATTCATTCTCCCTCCCTGACACTTTCTCTGAATATATCTGCCTTTTTTACCCAGACACAAGCTTTCAGCGATCTTAAAGCATTTCTTGTTGCCACAGCCTTCTTTAAATATGCATGCAGTTACCAATAAGTGCACTTAAACAGTATCTTATATCTTTCTGGGTGTCAGATAATGAAAATGATATCAGTTCCTGTGCTTTCTCCAGCGTATATTGGGTATCCATGCTCACTTCACAACAAATATTTTTGTAGCTTCAAATTTGAGAAATTATGATGTTTGTCTGGTTTATCTCTTTTGTCTGTTTTATCTAATCCCTGAAAAAATTATGACGTTATTTGAATTGAATCTCCTCTCCTTGTCTGTATGTGTGTCTTGGTCAGCTTACCTGTAGTTACTGTAGTTTCACTCTATAAATTTGACAGCAATGCAAATTTGTAAACAAAAGACTATATTCAGGAAAACAAGTTAGTTCATGTGATCTTTTGTAGTTGAGACTAATTATGGGGGGTGGATGTGTGAATAAATATCCAGAGGAAAAAAGTGGTATCTTTTTTAATGTTTCTTCCAAAATACTTTATCTGGAGCAATGCAAAACATTGCCTTGTTTGTCAGGATGGATCAGGACAAACACTAGATCACTATCATAAGAGTTTAGAGTATCTGTTGAGGAGAATTAGTGTACAAAGAGTAAAATGTTACTTCCCTATTACAAGAATTTTAACCTTGGATCTGAGCACAGATATATCTCCCATCAGTTTAACATGACCAGTAGTAGAAGGAGGATTCCACAGGAAAGTTAAGGAAATCTCAATGTCAAAGTAACGTTTATTTTATCCCAGAGAATCTTTTGATTATTTTTTATGGGTAAATGCCAATGTAATGCTTTTAGCCACCTTTTAACATGAACTTTCACCAAAAATTGGTTAAAATCCTGTAATTAACCCTTTCTGCAACAACTTCAATACTCTGACTGTTTTGGAATTTTATTAATTTACTAGCCTTGACAAAATTTTGGGATTTTCAAAATCCCTTTCTTAGAGTACTATTTTCCTCCATTTTCAAAGATAGGTATTTTTTCATAGAATTTGTTCTGTTGTTAGTTCACATAGATTTTTTTTTTCTTAACATTTAAAAATATTTAAAAATTGCACATTGCGTTGTGTTTACAATACTTAATAAAAATGCATAGACAGTTACAGTTCTTCTTAGTAAATAATTGATTCTCTATACTTGATGACCCCTAACAGCTCTTCTTCTAGTGCTGAACTAAGTGTCTTTTCCTGTTAAAGGAAGGACTTGAAGACAAATGTCTCTCAATCTGTTATGTAATTATTTGGGGGTACAAATTTGAATAGCGAAAAAAGCTGGTCAGACCGCTTCTCATTTTACAGAAGTGATGAGAAAACGACCAAGGGATATTACCTAAATTACTTAGATCAGTCTTAAACCTGAAATATTTTTAATGTTTCTGATGTGGTGTGCAAACTCTTTCGTGCAGGTGTCTCAGGTTTGGAGCCCATTTTTTTGGCACGTTTCTCACCTGATACATATTCCAACATTCAACCTGCTTTCCTCATGTAGAAAGGCAAACACTGCACTGTGAAAGCTGTGCTATAGCCTAAAGCCTGGCCTGCAGAAGAAGGTTAGATATTCCAGGAAAGCTATTTTCCATAAGTCACGGTGTAGACATTCTTTCTTTACTGGATTTTGATGAGAGTTTGCTTTTCTGGGTGGGGGAAAGAAAGACAAACCCATGCACTTTTCACAGGATCTCGTGATTAGTTAATGCTAGGTGTCTTCTAACAAGGTTCATAACATTAGTGGTTAGACCTGTTGCTGTGTTGGATTCCAATACAGCGAATTTAATTTTTTTTCTTATTACATTATATTACCTGCAGTGTTATTTGTACAATCTGCCCAATTATGTTGCATTAAAAATCCTGTTTACAAGTTTGCTACGATTGCTGTAGTTTAGAGTCTAATTCCACAGAAATGATTTAACTTCTGACTTTACAGAGATGACACACGAAAAGGTGTCAGACTGTTTCTCAAATTATGTCTTTACTTTAAATAATTACATTTCTGGCTGTAGAAGAAAGTGCAAAAAACCTGATTTTAATTTGAATCGTGGTTTCAGTTAGACAAAATTCCAACCGCTCACATTCTGTGTTTCTGTGTGAATATCACCCTATTCTACACCATGTAGTATATATGTATGTAGTAAATCTTGTATATTCAGCTGATTAGCTAAAGTAGATTATTAAACTCAAAGAGAATAAATTCTTGGTGGAAAGACTTGCAGGAAAACAAAACGATCTTTTATTATCCATTTACACAGTTTGATTTGGGACCCTTTGAAGTTAAGCATGTTAACTGCAAACTGATACCAGGATAGAAGGAATAATTTGAAGATATTTAATAGAAAACATGTAAATTTTGATATTACTATTGTTTCAATATGCAAGCAGACATCTCATTAACTTCAATCAGAGGACAAAATCAAAATGAGGTGTGTTTGACATTCTGAGAAAAAAAATTGAAACATTGCTTACAATACAGTCATCTGAGATAAATGCATTGAACTACATAAAATTAACTGTTGATGAGTTAAATAACTAGGAATTAGGTTCCAGAATTGTTCTATATTCTTCATGCACTGGAATTTGGTAACAGCGTATATGTCATAAAGGTAGACAAAGATATTATAATAAACTAAAACTAGAACAAAATCTGTGTATTCAGGTACATTGGGGACATAGACTTGGAGAAGAGAAAATAGTGAATTTGACACTTGATACTCAGGTCACAAAACCCTGAACTTCAAATATATTACCATATATAGAAGAATAAAAATTACAAGGTGTATCCGTTGTTGCCAACTTGAAATATTTTATGCTATAAAGAATGAATATATAATTTTTGAAGTTCAGATGACAAAAACATTCAAAAATATTTGACAGTCTGTTTGTTTAGACTTCAGGCTTAAAAGGATTAATATTTTCTCTGGGGAAAAGCTGGTATCTAAATTTGCTGTTTAGGGCCAATGCAAGGTAAGACTAGACAGCTGAAATAAAGGGTCTTTTGACAGAAACGCTTTTGTGTCTATAAAGAAAAATTGAACCATTCTTATGACCATGTACATATGAATTATTTTAATTTATCAAATAGATTGCAAAAAGAGGGAGTAAAATTTTCTTCAACATAGTACTGCAGACACCTGAAAATCTACAACTGGAACAAGAGGCTTGAGATCATATTTATATGTCCACTTACCTACGTTTGTTTCTCAGTATTTCCATGATATGCTGAATTTCAAGAATCATGCCAAGAGATGTAGTCGCTCATGTAAGTAATGCAATGTATTAGTGTAAAACTTGAATATTATCCTTTCTTTAAACAAAGGAGTATCAAGTTTTGGATTTAAAGTTTACTAGTTAGGGCATTTCTATTATAGAAAAATATTAGGCCAATAATTACAGAAGGTTTGGGTGAATGGATGAATAATAATGGTGCTGAATATCCCAAGTTAACAATTAAAGCATGAAGACTTAAAAGGTAAAACAATCTTCATTCCTCTTTCATCTTTGAATAAGCTGCTCTGATTTCAGTGTTATGAAACATACATTAGTGCCTTGAAACATCAATGTTAGTATTGGTGTGCTAATATTTTTAACAAGTTTCCACCTCTAAGTATAAATAGAATTAACTTCATGATGTTACATCATGTATGTTTTCAATGGTTGTTTACCTGAAGCTTAATAGGCAATAACATGAGGTTCTCATACACAGCTTTAAGGTGACGGGGTCAAGGAACACACAAGCCAAGAGGTGGGAGAGGCTGGCAGTGGGGGCACTGGACTTGCTCAAACCAACAGTGAAGCAGCTAAGGGGCAAAAAAGGAAATCTGTTTTGTGTTTAAAAATCCTGTAATCTGTTTTGTTTTTAAAAATAGAACTTCATATGATGCTGTCAGTAAAGTCTGATTTGAAGATGAGAGTGTTAAGAGTTTAATTGAAACAGTGCATTTTCCTAGGGATATTTCAGCATGTATTTTCAAAAAAAGATGTTTAACATAACCATTTTCCTTAGTAATTGCCAATATTAAATATAGAATATACGCATAATTCATCTGAAAAGGATTAATGCATAAGTAGAAAAAAAAGCTACTAGTGACTTACTAGGGTATTTTTTAATCTGAGCTACAGTTATTTTTGTATAAATTCTGTTTTAGCATGAAAGTTTTGACCTTTTGTTTTTTTCAAAAATAAACCTCAAACCCTAATTTCATGTTTTTAAAAGAGTGGGATAATTATTGTTTTAAATATATAATAACTAGTATTGCCTCCCTCATTGTAATGGGCTTTTTATCAGTGGATTTCAATATAGTGCTTGTGACAAGGTTAGAACAACTGCATGGTCCAGATTCTTAGATGAAATATGTCATGCTGGCTGCAATAGCATGAGAGGTGAGGTGGCTGCAGCTCCATATCCCCAGGTCCAACCAGTAGCAAGGTTAAAGATGTATTCCCAGCAGGTGTGCACACTCATGGTATGTATACTACAGTACTTATACCTATGGCCAGCCACACAGATCACAGTCTGACACTCAGAGTGCTCACATGAACACAGATAGAACCAGTGGTCTCATCCTGCTCCCTTCTCTGGCTGCGTAGGATGAAAGTCCACTGGTGAGAACATCTGTCTGTCTGTCTTTCTATAATGTACAAAGTGGATCCATCCAGCAGCTGAGCTCATTGTCTGCCCAGTTACTGGCTGCAGGACCCCAGTCTCCGCAGCTGTGCTGGTCCCTGAGTGTACAGAGCCCCACTCCACTTGCTGGTACTGACTGGTGTGTCTGTGTGTGCACAACCACACACACCTCTAGACCTAGTGGGGGACTTACTTAGTCCCACAACTGATCTCCCTGGGCTCTGGTAAAACAGCCTTAAAGGGCTCCAGGTAGAGTATTTGTTCCTCTGGTATCCTTGGTTTGGTTTCTCACCTGCTTTTGTGTACCTTTGAGTTCCTGTGAATGTGTAGAGATGGGCCTCTGATGGGCTGATGGCTCTTCTGTGATAAACTTATGCATTATTTGAACTCCCTTCCTGCTGTTGTCTCTGTGATAGTTTGTGGCTATGAAGATGAGTTTTTATTATATAATCTAACATATTACTTCAATTTTTCAGTTGTGGAGTGAGGACTTTGAATATTTTTTACAATGGCCTTTGCATACCTTTACCAGTTTGTGTAGTTAAACGTGTATATCCACATTTGCCTGAGTAGGTATACCTTAAAGACCTGTCCAATCACAAAGCGAAACTGTATGAATTGAGCTTTATTTTACTCCTGTTGTCCAATTGCTATCAATTTGTGGGGAGGGAAATTATTTCTGTGACTGTCAACACATTACCTCTATCCTTTGTTGTTAATTTCTTCTTTTTCTTTCACAGAAGAGACAGACTAAAAAGTATCAGTTGTCTGACTTTGTGTGGAGCACATTCATTTATTTTTTATGGTTATCTATCTAGGTTTTGGTATCTCAGTATAAGTTTCCTAATATGAATCTTATTTTAAAAATTCTTAAATGTCAATCCATCACCACACCAACTTCCTTAAACAACAACAAAATATTGTCTTATCTCCCCGTGATACTCTTGTGTTTTATATTTGAGTGACTGTGAAATGAGCCTGCACGGTTAGGGGAAGACACCGAGTTTACATTCACTCTTAAGCTTGACCATATCTGAAAGCGCTTAGGCCATTATGAGTTTTCCTGGTCTAACTAGAAAGCATTGAATTTTGACTCCAAAAGGCAAGCAATTTAATAGATAAAGCTAAGGTATTGTTCTTTTGAAAAGGAAACACGAAGAATATCTTAATGAGAGTTTAATTTCATGGTTAAGAAATAATGTGTGTATGAAGGCTGACATGGAATTTGATAGATCTTCATTTAAAGCTGTTGAACTGACTTGGATAATTCATAGTTTTCTACAGCATGTAAACTTGTCAATCAATTAAAGTTGGCATCCAAGCAGAGATTTGTTTTTACAAGACATTTTTTGTTTTAAAAATTGAAATAAATGAAACAGTCAAACAGGAGAGGGGTGAGGGGAAGAAGGGAGAAGGGAGGAATGTGGAATTAATTGCTGAAGATGGCATTATTCAGCATTGGAAGGACCAAGCTGACAAGTCAAGCAGTAAGGTTGTGGCTGATCTATGGCTTCGTGAATGCTTTGCTCTGTATAGAAATTATATAATGCAAAACATATATAGAGCAGGGTGGTACTAAGGCTAGAAATGAAAGTTCACAAGACACACACAGTTCTTAACTACAACTGGAAAGTAACCATGGCCTTTGCTGTTCCATTTTTGTTCTATAAGGTCATATCCAGCCCTAATGAAGACAGTAAAAGATGGTTATTTTTCTCCATTGGGATATGTATAGGGATCTACCACGCTCTGGTATAAAAATAAATCTTGTTCACAAATGTGACGCAAAGATATTAAAAAATTCTGAAGTTATGAATTCTTTAGTCTAGGTTTAAAAGTAATGTTAGAATTAATGCAGTCATTTCTACTTTTCAGTAAAACAACTGGTAAAATGCTTATAAGCTCTAGTACAAGACGTTTCTGTAGTTTCTTTCTTAGAAATGGTGGAGTTGAAGATTTTCCTTGAAATCACTCTTCCCTCTCAAAAATTTCCATTCAGTAAATTCAATTGGGGCTATAAAATGCCAAAATCGAAGACTTATTTTAGAACTGAAATATCATATTTTCCTCCAAGGATTTCCCTGACTGTCCTATACCTGACCATTTTTTTTTGCAATTTATGAGGTTCAAAGAGCACCTACTTGTATCAGGTCCACAATCCCTTGTATCATGAACTCGTCACCAGTGTACCCAGAAACCTACTGGATTGCTTGTGCCATTCTGGATTGTCCCTCCAGTAGACTTCGGGGTGGTTTGACTTTAATTTAGTGTTTAAACCAGTGATTTGGTTAAATTTTTTTCTCCTACTATGGATCCTTAAAAGCAATTCTTGACATTCTGTCATTTTTTGGACTCCTGATGGTAAAAGGACTTCACCCTGTGGTTTATCAACTCCCCTTGATTTTACAATGCCTTCTGTATGTTGTGGATATCTGGATGTTTAAGTGAGTTTAGAATATCAGCTGAGGGTTAACTCTTTTTGTACAGTAAATGTTACAAAATGTGAAGTTAAACTCTAAATTATTTCCCTGTTATGCAAAGTGAATCAGTTCCTGGGGAACTTAACTGCTCTAAGTTCACTGGAGACATTGAAGAGCCTTAGCACCAGTGGCAAACGCTTAAGTGAACTTGGAAAGGAGTTTAAAATAGTTTAAATAAATATCCTGGATGTTCTCACTGCTTCATGCAAGCTATTACAATGGATGTTCTCTGAAAGTAGGAACTCCTTGTAAGTGAGACCAGCAAGGTAAAAAAACAAAAATCAAAAGGCTTGAATGCTTGAAGTTGCAAGTTAAAAGTCTATACAAACTGTCCTCAGAATATATGATATGTAAATAACAAACTCTCTCAAAATGGGCACCCAAAAGTATTAGAAGCGTTCAGAATCCTATCTTCAAAATGAGATTAGAGTTCTCCCTCACTTAGAATGTGTTGTAAAGATATATTAATGCCCACAGTCGTCAAATGCTATAATGATAGGGCAGTGAAAAGCCCCAGGGAAATTAAAAATTCAGTAAGTCCTCCTTCGAAGGGGAATCAGATAATGCATAGTGAATAAGACTTAGGAATGACATTGAATAACACCAATTGTTTAACAGCTGATCATTTAATAAGCAGTGTCCTTTCTGGGAACAAAAGAAAGTGGTAGTCCTCTGGAAGATGTGTGCAAACACATCATTAAACAGAATTGCACATGCAAAAATAAAATCGACAACCTTTTTAATACGGTGTTGAGTGTGTTGATAAGGCTTTTTGAGGCAAGTACATCAGACCATGACTGTCTGCTCTAGCTGACAGCAATTTGTATGAAAAAGGATGGTATCTGTGAGAGAATGACATCTACTTTGCCAGAGAGTATGAAATATTTGCTTATGGCATTCACAACAAGCTGAACTCTCTTTTTTGATAGACTATGGAATTTTCTGCCTGTCCAGCTCCTTCCCATGCTAGTTTCTTCATCACCATTCCATTGTTCTTGTCTTGCAAAGACTGTTTTCTGCTTAGGCTGATCTTTCCAGTCCCTGTATGCAGAAAATCCTGTTCCCACTTAATGATGCTCCTTTGTCCTTGTCAGGCTTTCAGCATTCAGCTGTCTCCTAGGCTGACTCTTATACTTACCTGCTTCTGTTCTGTGCTTACCGTCCCTTTGGACTTAGACCAAATTGCTCCCACCACTTCCTGAGGTCTTCTTCACCCTTAACTTTTTCTTTTTGCTTTTCTGTTTAAGTCAGTTCCCATTATTGTTCAATAATGTATTTCTTTTCCCCAAAAAAATATACATAGTAACTTTACCTCCCTTATTTATCTTCATACCTCTATTTCCTCCACTGTTATTATCAGTGATATCCAAATTCCCACTGTCCTTGGAGATGGGCACTCTAGCTTTCCACTCTGCAAAGGACTCAGGATGTCTCTTCAGAGCCTAGATCCAAGCCACCTGAAGTGCCACAGTCACTGGAAAAAATTCTATTGGCACATGTCTGAAACTTGTTAGGAAGCATCCACCTTTAGGTAAGGTTGGGGGGAGGGAAAAACCCAAACAACTCACAGAAGGAATAATTTTTCAAAAGATTATGATTTTATTAAGTTCAAGTTGGTTTTTATTGAACACACAACTCTACACAGATGTGCACACCTGTCCTGTTTCACCCTTAAATCCCTGCTTAAAAGTTTGTGAACATCTAAGCTTTGTAGTGAAACAGTAATGTTTTAATGTGGTTGAGAGTTAGCAGAGAGTAAATACATTCTTCCTGAAATACATTCCCACAGATCTGAAATGTCTGACTGATTTATATTTTTAAAAAAAAAAAAAACAA
The DNA here is from genome assembly GCF_000703405.1 of Apaloderma vittatum. Lineage (NCBI taxonomy): Eukaryota > Metazoa > Chordata > Aves > Trogoniformes > Trogonidae > Apaloderma > Apaloderma vittatum. Next base: position 20,495 of record NW_009729970.1, on the reverse strand, counting down.
ACACAAAAAAAACTCCCCCAAAAACCAAAAGACACAAATACCCTAGCAATGAGACAAACTTGCGGAATTGCAAGTATAGTAGGAAATGACAGGAAGCATTCCAGTAAACCAAGGCACTACTAAAAATAGGATGATTTTAATATACTTTTAAATTTTCTTCTATGTTGCTCATTACGTTGAGGATTCCTGATACGTATATTAATGCATTTTTTCTCTGTGGGCACTGAAAGCTGTCTATCCTTGTCCTTGATAGTCTTACATATTTGCACTGTAATGTGGAATCATCTGATTGTTTTCTATGATGGAATGACTGGCTTGGTAGACAAAGGGGTAAGCAGTAGATACTGTCTGCCTGGACTTCGTTAAGATCTTCCATAAGATTCTTGGAGACAATCTGTTAATGCACAGGATGAATGAGCAGAGTGAGATGGATGTAAACTGGGGGTTTTAAACCAGGTTGTGGTGACCAGTGGCACAAAGTCTAGTTGAAGGCCAGTGAGTAGCATTAACCAAAGTATTGCCAGCAGGTCAAGGGCAGTGATCCTTCCCCTTTACTCAGCACTGGTAAGGCTGATGTCCAATTCTGGCTTCTCAGTGCAGGACAGATATGAGCACACTGAGCAGGGTCCAGAGAAGAACCTCAAAGATGACTGAAGGGATTGGACCATCTCTTCTACGAGGAAACCCTGAGAGAGCTGGGACTGCTCAGCTTGAAGAGAAGGCAAGGCTTAGGGGGATCTCATAAACGTGTATAAATATCTGAAGGGAGAGTGTAAAGATAATGAGCCAGACTTTGTAGTGGTGCCCCAAAAGAGGCTTCCTCTGAAATACCTTTTTACTGTGAGGATGACTGAGCACTTGCTCAGGTTGCCAAGAGAGGTAGTAGAGTCTCCCTCCTTGGAGGTATTCAAAAACCATACAGTCCTGGCCCTGCTTGAGCAGGAGGGTTGGACTAGAGGTCCCTTTGACCACATCTATGGATATTGCATTTCGTAGGGTACTAAAATAAAAGTTCAAACTGAAGTGAATAAAACATCAGATTTATCAATAGTTTGAGATGATGCTGTTTCTGCTACTACTTGTGAGTACATCATTTAGCTGCAGCACGTTAGAAATATTTTAAATGTCTAAAAACCAAATGAAATATTACAATATAACATGGAAAATAAAAATTATCACAATCAGAAAATATATTTTAATTTCTTTTTAGAACGATGATGTCTTTCTTACCTTTCAAATTTTTCCTGCTGCTGTTACGGTTTTCAACAGAATCCAGTTGAGGGGAGTAAGCAGTCTGCTAAGAAAAAAATCTCTGCAAAATTGTGGTCACACCTACCTAAAGTTCTGTATAACTCTTGTTTTCAGGACATTTTCAGTCCAAGGGAGTGACCTCTGAGAAGACTGAATGAATGAAGTAAGGAATATTGATTTAAAAGCTGGACATAATCAAAACTCTTATTTTGACTATAAATATTTGCTATTGAAGCTAGTCAAATAGCTATTGTTTGTGAATAATTTTATTGATTAAAATAAATGTAAAATAAATGATTCCTAAGTATATTCTAAGCATAAAGCAACTATTGATGGTATGACTTTATGGTTGCTTTTTGGGGGAGCAAATTATTAACAGGAAGATGAAAAGCTTTCTCTAAGGAAGGATATAACAGCATAGAAAAAATGGTGTGAACTTGAATCAGTCATGAAATGTAACTAAACTGAGTGCCATGAAGCAATTGAGTAAGCTACTGTCGTAAGGAGGTTACTCTTATTTCAACTTTGATTTCATCTTTCTTCTCTTTCTGTCTGTGTTTCTGGCTTGTATTCCAGCCCACTCATGCTAGCTTAATGGATATTTGGAAACATGATAAACTAGAGTTAGGATCTCACCTAGATAAAAGAAAATTAAGAGAAGCTAACTGATTTTGAGCCATCTGGTTTCATAAACCCTAGTACTGGCACTGGAAAATTGAAGTAATACAATACCTTCAAAGACTAGCCGTGTTAAATAATTCTAGCAAAATAAGTGCTGAGCAAGAAATATTGGTCAAAATATTTTTCTACGAATATAGATATGAATCACCTGAAATATTTGGCAGATGTTCTTTTTTTCTGCCTTTTGAAACAGCACCTAGTTTTTAAATTATTCCAAACTTAGTTTTTGTGATAAAATAATGAAAAGATGTTTTTAAAATTATGTTCTCAGTAAAAGCTTTGAGAGTTTTTAATTTTTTTTATATTTCTTTTTACAGGATGATTGTCAAGCGATTATTTGGACAGTTGCATCTTAGACGTCTGGCTATATACCAGTCATAAGATTACTCTAATAGGGTTATCCCATATCTGCCTATAATGGTATTTTCTGTGTCATTTTGAAGTCTCTGAAAGTTTGAGTGTCTGTTTAAGATAGGATATTGGTCGTAATAGTCTAGTAACTGTGGTATAATTATGTGAGTCTGGGAATGCAAACAAATGTTCATATACAGACAGTTCAGGTATAACAGCATTAAGAGAGGTGTATGTTTACAATGTGGAACGCTCTACAATGTGGAACACTTCCTTAAGATACCTATGCTGGAAATTTTAAAGGTTACCATGGAAACTTAACACCAAATTCTTTTAGCTTCCTTTGAAACAGTACTTCTAAAATCCGGTGTGGTGGATTTTTATGTTGAGCTGATGTTATTCTGTATTTGTCCTAAGAATTATAGAAGCTTTGGCCATACTTACATAAAATAATCAAAAGCAGCTTGCTTAATTGGCAATATTTTATTTGATGCAGTCTATTATTGTAAAGTTTTGGACTATTTATACTTGAGAAATGAAAAATAAAGAGTCTGTAGGCTGCATCTATAAAGGTAAATTAAATAGGGACCAAGAAAGTCCTGTATTGTCAAACCATTAGAATAGTAGTTTGTGTACTTTTGGCCTGCATGCAGTGGCACTCTCTCAGGTTATTTGCACATGGAGTCTGTGATCTGGAGTGATCATTTCCAGGCATCATTCCCAACTGGCAGTTTGTGTGCGAGTCTATTTCAAAGGATGAGAGAGTTTAATATCATGGATGTAGACTGTTCGGTGGTAGCTGGCCTTGGCACTGAAAAGTAGTCTCGGGCATATTTAATTTACTGACCAGGATGCAGTTATAGTGTAATACATCTTGGTAAAATTAACTTACTGTTTGGTACATAACCTCCTATGTCAGCTTCTGATGTGTATATTTTACAATATTATTGTTCGGGAGTCTGAAATCTATCTGTATTCCAAATTTTTCCTACAATTAAGGCTCATAAATTTTTTTAAAGCCAATTTTCAAGTGCTCTTTGCATGTTTCCACTTGGGTCACTTAGCACTGCAGGAGCTACGCAACATCTGAGACTAGCCATCTCTAAGGATGAAGAAAAGGGAGTTCTTCTGGCCACTTCTCATCTCTTATTTAACTGGCCAAAGTGTAAAAGAACAAATCACGTATGACATATTCAATATTTTCACCTTTATTGCACTGAAATTTCTTTCAACTGGAAAGAAATCTCGTATTCTTAAGCTACTGTTTCTGTAGTATCATACCAGTCGCCAATACTGACACATAGCTAAAACAGAAGTCTAAGCTAATATCTTAAACCCTAGGCAGTTTGAGCAATGGTATGTAAATGCTTCTGCTCATATGTAGTCTTAATAGTCATGCACTCTGAATGCTGAACATATTTATCAGCAGTGGTTTATGCCTTGCTGTCCCCAGCATTTGTCTTTCATATTACAGCAGTTGCACGTGGGCTGCTGTTACCTGAAAAACTGGGTAGCCCCAGCTGGAAGATACCTAGTCCCACACTGACAATTGATCAATTATTCTTCCAGAGGGTGTTCCCCTGCATGTTGCACCAATTACTAATCCTGAGATCTGAAGGCTTTGAGTTTTTATGGTTTTTCTGATGTAAAAGGCCACAGCTTTCCTCAGACACCAAGAAGTCATCAAAAGTTTTGTGAGCCTGTGTGTTTAGGGAATGACAATGTAGTTGGGAAAACAGATTTGGAATTCCATATCTTTCATCCAAACTGAGATGAAATTCCTCTGATCTATTTTCTATCAAACTATGGTATAATATCATGAGTGTACAAAAACATTGTGAGTATGCAGTAGCTACAATATTCCTGATTTTTTCCTCTTTGAAATGTTAATTGTAGTGCTGTATTAATCATAACACTATATTACCTTTCTTAAATTAGGCATAAGTAAAAAAAAAAAAAAAATCTGATATTTTACCTAGGTGGGATTTCTTAGATGGAGGAAAAAGAATATCTGGATGGAGACCTAGATTTTACTACATCTGAATCTGCATCTCCAACTGGTCTGATCAAATTAATTACATTTGAGCTTTGCAATTATTTCTTTTTATGCTCAAATATGAAGAGGCCACACCTGGAATATTGTGTCAGTTCTGGGCCCCTCTGGACCCCCAATTCAAGAACTGCTTGAAAAAATTCAGCGCAAAGCCACACAGATGGAGTGGAACATCTCCCTTATGAGGAAAGGCTGAAGGAGCTGGATCTCTTTAGTTTGGAGGAGACTGAGAGGTGACTTCATTCACGTTTGTAAATATATAAAGGGTGAGTGTCAGGAGGATGGGGCCAGGATCTTCTCAGTGATGTCCAATGACAGGACAACGGGCAATGGGTACAAGCTGGAACATAGGAGGTTCCACAAAAACATTAGGAAAAACTTCTTCCCTGTGAGGGTGACAGAGCACTGGCACAGGCTGCCCAGGGAGGTTGTGGAGTCTCCTGCTCTGGAGATATTCAAAACCCACCTGGATGCGTTCCTGTGTGACCTACTGTAGGTGATCCTGCTCTGACAAGAAAGTTGGACAAGATGATCTTTCAAGGTGTCCCTTCCAAGCCCGAACATTCTGTGGTTCTGTGTTGTAACTTTTCTATACAGAACTATCTTCAAATATCATACTACTAAGGTTTGTGAAGTGTTCCTACACAATGCTGTGGGTAATGTTTTAGACTGTTTTTAACCTAATTATATTGTTTCTGTCACTTTACAGTTGCAAAGCACTGCAGGCAGTTTTTCCTTTGGGGGATTTATCATCAAAACTGTCACATTACATACCTGATAAAAGCACAGAGCTCAGTGTAATTTGTTTGCTTGCAAAGTTGTCTTGAGGAGGCTCACAAGAGCCTTGCACAATTGAGAGTATTGAAGTGTCAGCAGATGACAAAACAGAGAAAGGCACTGAGAAAGGGACTGTTATGACTGGCTCCCAAAATATCTCACTGAAACAAGAGAAGCAGATGAATACAAAGATGTAGTTTTAAGGCCCCAAAATCTGACAAGGTAAACAAATTTTAGATTCCATTTGGCCTTATAATAAATTATTAATCAGTTGGTTCATTTTCCCCCAGAAGAAACAATGGCTATTATACTGTAAGATTTCTCTTTACCAAAGTATATTTTGTTGTATTTTCTTCTGCAGAAATTTCTGTAAAGTGTTTTCAGTCTCATAAAAGCTGATGAGTTATTTTCATTCAGCATTCTTGTTTTGTCTTCAACTAACCTGCCTCCTAAAATGGTCATTTGCTGTGTTAACATAATGAGATGGTACAAACAACTTGTTCTCCTAATTCACAGACATTGTAAGCTTCAATAATTCCAGACAACTGGAATTATTGAAGCTGTGGCAGACAACTCACGTGATTTTTACATCAGCAGGTAAAAAAATGTAGAGATTCAATTGTTACAAACTTCTATTAGTTCAATTTAAAAAATAAAACTAAAAATTACATTTCATTTTACTATGTTTAGTGAGGTTGGAAAGATCTGAACTTATACATAGATCTAGAATGTAAACTCTTATCTGATGTAGTTTTTACAGGAGGGATTGTGGTTGTTGCCTAAAAACCTTGCTGTGAGCCCATAGATGTTGTTATGAAGTATCAAAAGAAGGGAGAAATACTTCTGGCAATGCCTGTTATCAGCTTCTTCTGTCACTTTGGGGAACAAAGAATGTAGTAAGTTAGCATTGAGCTCTTTATAAAGAATACGAGAATCCCAGGCTGGAGTGAATCCTGAAAACCCATCTAATTTATCCTTCAGACATAGGCAAGGTCAGCTAAACTTAAATCACTTCTGTTACTATCTGTGGGGACTATTAGTCTTATTTTTGCAAATACTTATTTTGGTTATATTAGTTTCACATTTTTCTGCAGCTCTGAACAGTAATAGATAGAAGTCAGATTACTTTCAGATTCAAGCTGTCTATTCTGCTTAAGATCTTAAAGTGGAAATGCTATGTATTTTGTGTGCAAGATCTCTTCTTCTATTCCTGGTACAGGCAATTATACTAGTAATCTGACTTTTCTGACATATGTGCTTTCAAAATTTTCTTTTCTTTTTTCCCTTCTGATATAATTAAGAGTAAATGTGAAATGCGGTATGAGGAAAAAGCATTTATTACTTATTCTTTGTGAACTGATTACAGTAAATGTTAGATATTGCAGCATTGTTCCTAGAGCAGAACATAAAGGAAACCTTTTTCTTCCTCATCAAGCCCAAATATCAACATTTGGGCTAGGTACCGTGATTCCAGAAAAGATACCAATGTCAGAAGCAGTGATCACTGATAGGTGATATTTTCTTGGCTGATAGGCTTGGTTTAGAATACTTTTTCACCTCTCCCCCTCTAGCATAACTGATATCCTAAAAACACTAAAAATATTCACACACATATGTACATAATTATGGTAGATGCTACATGTTTTAGTCATGATACATGGAGAGTTTCCAAGATTCAAGAAGGTAAAAATTCTCTTAGCCTGCCCTTACCTGCTTTAGTTCTTCAGTCTGTTGGGTACATTATGAACCAATAAAACTGTTAACAAAATATTTGTGAAATGGTTTAGTCTTCTGTATGTTAATCTTTGAATTTCAGTGCATTTCAGCTTGCTGAATAGATAATCAGATTAAATCAAAGTAATAATATCAAAGCAATGTTATACTTTTGTTTGTGGACAGAAAAATATGATTATTCTTTGAGAGACCCACTAATAGGAGAAACAACAGTTTCAACCAGAGAAATTTCTATTAAGTGTCAGGAAGAAAATCGTGAATGAGTGATCAAACACTGGAGAGGGTGACTGGGAGAAGCTGAGCAATCTTCATCCTTGGAGATGGTCAGAAGTCAACTGGACATGACTCTAAGCAACCTACTTTAACTTTGTCTGTATCTTCAAGTTTAGACCCAAATAGATCAGGAAGCTGGACTAGATGACATCCATATGTATCTTCCATCCTAAATTATTACATGAATATGTGATGGAGTTAATGAGATATCAGGTATGATCCTCTAATTAACAGAAGATAACTAGAGACCTGGCAAACTCATTTTCAGAAAGAAGTTTGATTTATTTTTTTTTTTTTTTTCATATAAACCATGTATGTAGTCTTGCTGGCAGCATTGTTGTTGTCTACTGAGAAGAGTAGAACACTTAGCATCAGATTTCTTGTTAATAATCTTGAAAAACCTGTTTGGAAGACTTCCTTAGGTTATTTAACTTTCTTCATCAGCTAGTGCATTAGGATGATGCTTTCATGATAAGTTCATGAGTTAATCATGGAAGGTTAATGTTGATACCATTTATTCTGATGAATATAGAATTTCCTCATTATTAGTAATATGTATCCAGATTGTAAATAGAATTTAAAATGGAAATTGAATTCCTGACTAGGGTCTTACTTCCCTACATCTGCACTATTATGCGTTTGTAGCACACTGATACTTAGGAGATGTATGTAGGAACATTTTGATCTTACATGGCTCCTAATCCGTTTCGTTTGTCTTATGAAATCAGTAGAAAATCTTGATATTTAAAATGAGACGACTAATACTGAAATCTACCCTCGGTCCATGTAGGTAGCTTGCTTCAGCATTAAATACATAGATTTGAATGCTGGAAAATATTTTGCATATTGTCTTCTATCACAGTTTTATGGAGTCCAGATGACTCGAGGACTGCAGAATTACTTTATAGAGGTGTGATAGCTGACATGCATGAACTTAACAATTGCACTAAAATTCTGCTACAGCACTACTCATCTGTTCTGCATATGGCAAATCCTGCTCTTATTCATCTCCAGGAGTCTTCTTTTACACATTGAATTGGGTAAAAATGATACATTAAAAGAAAAACAGAGGTAGAAACTATTTCCAGTTTGGCATCTGTGAAGCACAAGTTGTCTCCCCCCAGGAGGAAGCAATTTAAATCCCCTCACACAAACCCATAACCACAGTCTCGGGTCCTCTGTGTATGGCAGACAAATATGTTGTTGGTGTATACATTAACCCCTTTAACTGTGCACTGCACTGTATAAGAGCTATAAATGCTCTGAGGAGATTCCAGACAGAACTATGTATTTTTTTCAGGAGCAAGCAGAGTGCCATATGCAGCAGGTCACAAATGAGAGGGGAAACAATTTTTTTTATAGGTCTGTAATAGCCTCATACCGTTTAAACTGCTGTCTGACTCTCTCAATATTTGTGGCATGACTTTTTAAGCTGAATTGCTTACAAACATTCTGACAAAATGCTAGTAAAGTTGGCTTTGATTTAGCTGATGCTTCGAATTAACAGCTATACTGTCTTACCACATCTTTACTGTACTACTGTATTGATGTCAGTGGCTTATGCTCAGTTTGACACGTTGTAGCTACTAACACTCCTCTTCATGCTATCTAAAAACGGCAGGTGGAAGAAGGCAAAGTAAAGCTCTTGACATTAAAAACAAGACATACAAAAAAGTCTTATCTGAAAATAATTTTTTTGCCTCTATGACAGGAATTTTCATGATTTGTAAGGGAAGAGGCATAGGTTGTATATGCTTTTATTCATTTTTACTTCTAATTTAACAAATTTCTGCAGTATAACTTGGCTGTATTTTCATGCAGTTGCTTTAAGTGCAAAAGATAATGATTTATTTCTATTCCAACACTCCAGTAAATATAATTCATAACAGCTTTGAGTCAAATTCTTTATACTTACAAGTGCATTAGTAGACTAAAATGGATTTGTGGATTTTGGATGATTCTGGCTGACATACCATTGGTTCAGAATGTAGATCCATTTATTTTTTTTCAATGATGTATTTAAGACTTGTAAATGACAATTCAGTCTTGATAGGTCATTGGCCTTTGTGGAAGCTGATGAGTGACGGTCAGATTTTAGATACAGTATCTTAAGAGTAGAAATATATGATATTTGTATTACTTTTAAACGTGAGAAGAAACACGTTTGCTTTGAAAGACTCTATGTGGGCAATGCAGATGATCACACATGCTTATTACAGTGCCTTAGTAGTATTCTAATGTAGTTATACGGAAGAAACTGTAGCATTAAGTGACCTAAAGAAATTACTTTTCTTTTTTTTTGTATAAAAGTCAGGTTTTGCATTATATTATTGATCTGAGTACATTCAGCTCCAATTTTTCAGGTTTATAAGATGTGGAGAGGAAGAAGGTGTGGATTTAATTGGAGAAAATAAAAGCACTCAAAATACAGAGGGTTTGTAAGGGGAAGTAGTAAAATTGAAAATACAATGCAGAAGGAGTCAGACTACTGGTAGCTCAACTAATGACTGGTTTTTCACTTTCTAGTGCACCTCAGCTGACATGTCTGGGCTCAGTTGTGCAGCTCCTTAGTGAAATTCAGCATAACTTTAAATGATTTTATGCTGGTTTTGTTTGTGCTATTTCCTTGGCTACTCTGGAGGAGACTTCTAACCCAGACTATCAGCCTACCAAAATTGCTGAACTATTCTTGCAGCTTTCTTTGATCGGGTACAAATGAGCCACTAAATAAACAAAAAAAAACACAAACAAACCAACATAAAAGAAGCTGGTCAGCATTGTTTGAATGGAAATTATGTCATATAGTCAGGGTAACTGTTCAGCCCCACCAATTTTATTGTAATACCTGAGTACTAGTGATTGCAGCCTCTTATCCTCCCTTTTCTTGTTCTGAATAAGAGTGAAAAGTATACAAATCGGACTAGTAGTGTGACATTCCTGTATAATTTGAGTATAGTACACCATTTTCAGTCAGATTTGTGAAGCCTGGGTATAGGAGTCCTTAGAAGTACTATTAGTTCTCCTCCAGAAGCACTTAAGTGCACACAAAAGAAAAATACAAAAGAAGAGTGTGCAAGGAGAAGAGTGGAGAATTTGTGAACAAAGCACTGAGAAAACTAAGTCACTTTTTACTGCACAAGTATCAGTGAAAAAATAGACTTTTTTAATTCTGCCATATAGTTTATTTAAATAATACATTCTGTTTGTTTTAAGTCAGTGCAGTCTGTGAAGAAGAAATGGTAGAAAATTATTTTAAGCAAGAAGGAGAGGAAATAAAAATATATTTGAAGGATAATTTAGACTTAATCATAGCTAAATATTTCAAAAAGAAATACATAGACAGATATACTACTGATTCTAGCTAGGAACTATATTATTGCATTTCAGTAGTGCTGAACCTCTAAAAGGCACATCAGTCTGTTTAATATTCCTATACTCTTTACATAAACAACAAAAAAAAGCTTTTATCATAATAACTTTGATGGCATCTTTTCTGAACTAAATTTAAATTCCAGTTAATACTTTTCTTCATAAGGCAAGTCTTTATTTGTTCTACTGTTTACAAGTTAAACTGCTATGAGAAAAGGGTATAATACTTCAGGGCTTCAAAACAACTGTTAGAATTATATTTCCTTGTTATCTGTAACATTATTCATTGGTGTTCTGTCAATGCATTTTAATGCTAGGAAATCCCTATACTGTCAATACTGTTTTCAGTCCCAAGTCTAAGATAGCCATTGTACCAGCTACTATGAAGAAAAGTAACTCTATCCCAGACAGAACAAGCACAAAGGTGCAGGTGGAAAACACAAGTGGGAAGTGCCAAATTTCTTAAAATGGAGCACGAGAAAGACCAAAGGGTTTGGTTTGTTTTTTTTTTAATTCTGTCAATTTTACCATGATTTATGCATATTAATTCTTTAGTGCTAATGTTACTTCTGCTCTAACTTGGATTAATGACACAGACACTCTTGGCAATAATTTGCTGTTCAATGATATTCTAATAATAATCTTTTTGTATTTAACAACATACAGTTATTTTCTAAGGATATATATTTCAAGAAATATATGTTGTATACTTATAATAGTGTATTATTAATTTCTGTATATGACTATTGTGAGCATTGAGAAGAAATCAAGACTGTGAATAGCTCTGTAGAACTGTGATAGCAATGAGCTGCAAATTCTCAAGCAGGTCTGAACCACAAGTAACATACGTGTACATATCCCACTCCCTATCCTTCTTTTCCTCTTCTGTGTGTATGAATAACAATATGCAATACTACTACATGTTTTTAGTATTAAGTAGCATTATTAAGAAATAATCATGGAAAATTTCTATTACAAACTATTTCCTTTGGGAAGGACCTTCTTAAAATATGACTCATAAAGCCTGTACCAAAGATGACAAAGTACTAAAGTAGAATCCTTAATTTTTAGAGTAAGGGCTAATTTTCAGAGGCTCATAAAATAAACTATGATTTTTTTCTAATACTTTATTTTCCTGTTTCTGATACTGAGTGTAGCTGGAGAGAGAACCATCTACATTGCAACATAGTAGTGTAGGATTTAAGAAATAAAAATAAACCACCGGTAAGGATTTTGCCAAAGGATTTTTCTCTAGTGATGATGTATAAATGTACTGCTACCATGCTCTAGTAATGCTTTTCTAAGTCCCCAGTGCATGGAGATCTTTGTGTTTAGCTGAGCTATAAAATACTTCATAAATATTTCAGATTGTCACTAGTTGACAATGAAAGGCTGGAACCAACAACAGGTATCACTTTAAACATTTCGGAAACTGCAGATAGTAAAATGATGTTGCACAATCTTGTCCCATGAGACATATGGAGGAAAAGGGGACACCTGAGAGGACTTCCACAGGCTCAGAATTTTGAATGAGGCAGGTTTATGTTAAGCCATGTATCTCAGAGGCATATCCTACGTTGTTCCTGAAACTCAGATTGCATGTAAATAGGAAACCCTTTGAGAGTATCACATGTGATATTTATTTAATGCCTTTAAGTTCTGCAAGCTTTAGAATTTTATTAGGTTCTTGGAAACAAATGAAATACAAAGGGTAGGATGTTTAATTATGTTTCTTGTAGGGATACTTTTACAATTTATTGAAGAAATGTGTAAGCTGTCAACGTAGCAATAAAACTCTATGTATGTTAAAATTAACAAATACTTTTTTGGCTGAGTCGTATGCTTTGAGGGACACATTTGCAAATGTTTTTTCAAAGTGAATACATCCCATGTTTTTTAGATTTAGATCAGCTTCGTAATTGTATTCCTTTGTATGCCTGTTGCATACAAATAAAAATATACTTCTTACTAGTATTACTTGTTCTAAAGTGTTAGAAGCAGTTCCTGCTGTTGACAGCTAGGCTTTTCTTTCATCTTATTTAAATCTAGCATTAGGAAGAAAATATACGGATGCTCTTTCACAGAAAAGATTGCTTAGTTTCTGAAACAAGGTATTTATCAATTCTCCTTTAGGATTTGACAGTAAGTGCATCTCTCCTCAGATTATGGCACTCTTCTGTGATTTTTGTTACTGGATTCCTTACTTAGGTTTTTAAAGGATTAGTTAGGTCATTGCTTAATTTGTGTTGAGTTACTGTTTCTGAGTAATGCATTCCACAAGCTAATTTTGTATTGGGTTTCAGTCTAACGTACAAATGTCAATTGATCACTGAACTATACTAAATGTTTATCTCATTGTGCCTGATTACATTTAAATGCTTTAAATAGACAAATACTTAAAACCCCAAGAAGAAAAGTGCTGGAACATACAAAATTATGGTAGTGATAGTTTTGTTCTGTAAGCAAGGCAATAAGAACCCTGTCCAGGAGACTTAAAAAAAAAAAAAAAAAAAAGGACATGCTAACTACAATTACTGATTATTTATAGGAAGAACATAAGTAATGTTCAGTATTCACAGTGTGATATTTCTTTATTCTGACTAGAGAGATTAATTCTAAAACTTTACATTTTGATAGACTGTTGAACTCTACCTTAAAGCTGAAATATTCAGTCTGTCAGTCTCAGAATACCTGGATGATGCCCAGAAACCTAGGCACACACGGTAGTGATGTGCTAATACCAAGATTATTACTGCTTTTAACAAGTAAACTAGCAATGCTGGTATTGATTTTAGCCAAAAATCCTGAGGAACTGGATGAGTCAAAATCTCCTTCATATGTGAGCCATGGTCCCTAAGCATAACAATTCTTAGACTAAAGACAGTGATTGAGAGACATGATAAACATCGGTTCATTAAACAGCATTAAGAAGCAAAAAGATTGCAACAACACTGGTAGAAAATAAGCCAAAAGCTGATCAGCAAATAGAAAGCCTGCAAAATTCTATATTTATAAAAAAGTCATTGCTAGCAGTGGCATCCAGTGGCCAAGTGAAAAAAACTACAAGAGCCAAGATGCATTCAGGAGAGACTTGTTCTAGTAGGAAAGACTTTTCTGCACGTAGATCATATTAGTGTTTAAAAAAGGCACAAATTCATTTAAGTGTCACAAGAATGCAAGAAACATGAAAATTTGAAGATATTTTCTGCAGAGCAGCCTCTTGTCTAGGAGTTCTATACTTCAGAGATGGTGTACACAAAACTGCAAGAGCGTAAGTCTTGCAAGTTTGGGTTTTTTACTTATCGTATGTGCAAAGCTTGACAGGCTAAACAACCTTAGCTATGTGAATGAATGTGCACTACCATCATGAAGACTTGTTACAGTGTGGAAACTTCTGCACGTTAGTTAAGATGTGGGAACTTTTAGAATTTAACCAGGAAAATTCTGAGCAACAATTTGAAGCTACTTTTGCTTGAAGCCAAAAGTTAGACTGGATGAATTTGGATATCCTTTCCAGCCTATGTTTTCCTATCATTCTATATTCTTTGTGGGGGCCTAGTCCTCAAAGAGCATATTGTTTTAGTAATTTCCTGGGTATAGAAGACAAAATACCTTATATACTTTTGCAACAGCTTTCCAGTCTTAATAGTGTTATCAGGGGCATAGTACGGACTGGGCATATTTTTCAGTGATTCTCAGTATTTCTTTCAATTTCATCACAATGAAGGGATAAGTATAATAGCTACTGTGCTATAAACCCCATATATTCAGTTTTCTTTATAGTTTGACAAAAAATACAGGCTCACCAGCATTATTCCTTGTATTTCTTAATTTTTTTCCTGAGGTCTGGAATAGTGGTTAATCTACTGCATTTTTACGTTTCGGCTCTAGATATGAAAAAAGTGCAGCATCCTTTTTTGGCTCAGTAGGTAAAGTCATATTGGACTAGGCAGAATTCAAGGTTGACTTCAGATACTCTATGTTGAACAGCTTAACTGCGTTGATGATTTTTCTGATTTGTTATGATGTTGAATATTGCTGTCAGAAAGAGGATGCAAAATGTTTGAGATTAGGTTTGGTGGTGATCACCAAGTAATTCAATCCATTTCAGAACGGCTTCTTTGGGTTTGCATTATAGTGGAAAAGCAGCTCATTTTGTTCTGCTGTAACATATGCAGGTTTAGGAAAGCTTCAGGAAGTAAAAATGTTTTGCTTAGCTACCATGTTGGTGGAAGCATTCTTTTGATGAGTTTACAGTCTGAATTATCTTTATAAGACCTACAAGTGGTGGATAGTAGAGTACAAGTTCCATACAGTGTGCTGATAATGAAATACTTTGCTGGTTGTGTGCTCAGAAAGGCCACCACTGTTGTGGCAAAGTTAAACGGGGAGAGCAAGCTATTGCATGTCCTTCAGTGTGGTATCTGTTTAGTGTTGTTTCCTACAGGCTAGAAAGACTGAGGATGATTGTGTTAAGATGTTCAGGTTAAAGCAGATTTTAAAATGCAGCGTTTTGCTGAAATTTTTAAATTTTCTCCTTACTGGAGATGCCTATGAATCCCTGAAACCTTAGCATCTATAAACTCAAATTCTTTCCAAGGAAACTGAATTAGAAGCTCCAGGTGGGCACCAAATGCACTTCAAATTCTGGTGGATATATGCATTTCCAACCCAAAACCCAGTCCTTCAGGCAGCTTTAAACAATTTTATTTATGGTCCAGCAGACTAAATCTGTCTGAAAGTTAATACTTTCATTCCTCATGCAGTAGACGTGTTGAAGCCTTAACACTAAACAGTTTGATCTACTGATTAACTACTATTGTGCAATATTATTTTGTACTCTGGATGTCTCTAGTAAACAAAAGTCATCTCAGTTGTTTTCATGGTTAAAAGATAATAGGCACTCTGCTAAGCTGCACTTTTTGCTATATATTATGTTTCCTAACTTTTTCTTAGCAAAAAAAGTATTAAGTCTAATTTCCCTGGAGGAAATGTTAATGATTCACAGGTCAAAGGTCTTTTTCTAAGGGAATTATTCATAACTTTATTTTTCTGTAATTTTGTGTAAAATGATTCCATATTTACTTGGTTTCATTTATAAATTCCGAATTATTGGTGGCAGTATACCTCCAGAGAAGTACCTGGTGAATTCCTGGTAATGTGCTTCCGAAATATATGATTTGCTGAAAAGTAGTATTTTTCAGTAGGGGAAAAAACAAACAAAAGAAACAAAAAAGGAAACCAAAACAAACCACCAAAAAAACCCCCAGTAAACCTAAAAGATTTCTGTTAAAGTTACCAAACAGTAGAATAAATTCTATTGTTCTATCCTATAGCTCGCTACTTAAATCTTCTAATTCCTCAAAGATGAGCTAGCTTTCTGAGCCTTTGATTTGTTCCTAGATAACAACACTGAGAAAGAGACTTTTATTTGCCAGACGCAGTAGAATACTAGCTTTCAGAGACTGTAGAATTCTAAGTCTTTTCCAATCATATAATCTCATTGTTACCATATAATTTCATTGCCAGCATTTCTGATGCGTGGTTTAGGTGTAGACCAACAGAAATTCAAAAGTCTCTTACTTTTCTGAAACCTAAACCATATTTTTTTTTTTCAGCAGTACTTAAAAGTGTTTAAAACTTTTTATTCCAAGTAACCGAAGACTGTCGTTTTGAAAAAAAAAGATTTGGCAATACTCATCATGATGATATTTATCAAAGCCTGAATACATGAGAAATTTCACTTAAGGAAATTGCAAGATGTTCTTTTTGAATAGGATCAGTGGCCAGTATAGGTAAGACCAAAAGTAGAATATGATGTAAAGGAGAACACAGCATGTACAGAATGGTTGCTGAAGTCCACATTAGTTACAGAATAAGATTTGTCAAGGAAAGCTTAGTACCTGATGATTCAGCTGTCTGCATCTCAATGAACTATTATTTCACAGGATTGCTTGGGGAAAACTCCATTCATTTGCCATATGCTTGCCATAACTGTTCATCACAGAGTGTTCTGCCACTTCTGGCAAAGGAACGAAACTTTTCTTAGTGCTGTTAGCTCAGCATGAGCAAAAAACCTCAGAGAGCAAACTCAACTTTGAGGAATCAGAAGCCACAACAGAAATCCAAATCTCATGGATGTATGCTTGTTTGTTCCTCCCTCCCCACACCGCCCAGCACATTGGGCTGCACATCTTCATTTCAGGGGGTAGTTTGGGATACGGCTGTAGGAACTACTGGACCCAGAAGTTGACTCTAATTGTGTAATTCTAGTAATGCATTTATAACCCCACCTTTCCATGTATAAAACTGAATCACTTAGTGGTTGAAGCATGTGAAGAAAAAAATTAGTTAATCAAGTTTAAACTAACAACTACTTGAACAAGTTACAGAACTGGAAAAATGGTATTAGAATCCTGCAGCTAGGTGCTTGATTGTATCAAACTGTTGTAAACCTCTCCTGCGTTCTTAAAATTGCTGATGCTCAGTATATTTTTAGCACTGTGGAAGAATCATAGAACTGTCAGGGTTGGAAGGGATCTTAAAGATCATCTAATTCCAACCCCTCCACCATGGGCAGGGACATCTCACACTAGATCTTTCTTCAGTTCTCTAGGAATATATCATGTTTCCATGATGAATACTGGTCTGAGATTTAAACCCTCTGTGCTTCAATTGTATTTGTATCTGAGAAGCTATTTCAGAGAAGTAGGGTAGGAGCTGAAAATCTCTGATGTCACAAAGGAGAGAGCCAACACCCCAAGTAGAAAAAGAAGAGTCAGCATATTATTTTCAAGGCAAGACTACCATCTTGTGGCCTTTGCCTACAATGACTAACCAAAGGCACATATTTTGCAGAAAGATGCCTATGTGAGGAAATAGCACCGACTTCTATTTTTGCCAGGAGTATAGGCCTTTGTGTGGGCAAAGCTTGTATATCTTTCAATAGAAGTTGTATGGAATCACACGACTTGTTTGACTTTAGATGTGACTGGTATCTGTTAGATGCAGAATAATATATAAAAGCACAACACAAAAATTTTGTAGAAGTCAGTGCTGCAGCAGATGTATCTTGACAAAGGGAGATCACAAACTCCAGAGAATTCTTTATCAGTAAGACTGTGCTACAATCCCTCTGTTCAACATGTGTGAGATAACTGAATGCTGCTTTTTTTCTGACAACAATACTTTTTGATAGGGCAAATATTCAGCTCATGGTCCTCATGAATGCTGAAGCTTGTTTGGGATCAACAGCTATGGCTCTCTAAGGGAGCTGATTGAAATGCAATTTTATTGTATTTATATACACTTAATTTGATATTTAAATATAACTTTCATTTAAAGTGGAACTTCTTCCTACGTTATTTCATTTGTACTATGCTTGGGAAACCTGCCTTCTTAGTAAAAAGATGAAAATTGAGTGTGAACTTGGGAAAGCCAGGGACAAAACTGCCTTGATAATTCATGGACAGAAGCTTGGATTTACCTTGTACAGAGTAGCCAAAGAAACTGTGGCTTTCCTATTTAACATTTGCTACAGTCTTACAAGTTTTATGTATACAGCTGATATGGTTTAACATATCATGTCTTTGAAAACTGGTGTTTTCAGGGTTTACGTGTAAGTAACAGCTCATCAGAAAGAGATGCACATTTTTAGTCTTAACAACACGGGTATTGCTCTGCTATCAAAGCATTTAATGATCTCCGAGTTAATCTTCCCTTCAAGGGAGGAAGCTCAGGCTTCTTTACTCACCCCCATTCTCCTACCAGATGCAGACACTAGGGCAGCTCAAGAGCAGATCTTTCCAGCAACAACAGAGGGAAAAGAAACTGTTGTGGCCCTTAGGCTTTTCTCTGCCTTTGTCACGAGGTCACTTGCTTCATGTACCAGTAGGGTCAACGGGTTCTTTGTGTTCCATTGGTTGCAGATGTCACCTGAGCATCTTTTCCTGCTTCTTGAGACTTCATTGTGGAGATATGAAAAGAGCCTGGCTATGTCCTCTCTCAAAGATGCTGAAATGCAGCCAAAGAGTACAGGAAGTGGCCCCATTGGCCTTTCTTCTCCAGAATGATTCAAGTCAGTTATGTCAGCCTTTCCTCATATATTCTGTGCTCTGTGTGCCTGCTCATGTGGGCCTCCAGGGCATTTGTTGATGTCCTTGCTGGTATGATAAGCAATGAAGCGGAGATAATGCTCCTGCTGTGGTCTGGCACATGTTAGAATTGGCTTTGCCCATCCTGCTGGCTTGAGTCTGATTAACAGCATGGAGAGTGGGGAGTAATGGAATCAGTGTGGGGTCTGGGAACAATATGGCTTGAAAAAGGTGGGCATAGGCTGTAAGGATCTTCCAACAGCAACTGGAGAGTGTGTGAAATGTATTTAACGAGATAATGAACATCTATTGAACCCTATTGAACAATACATTTCATAGTAAAAAGCTATCAGGCTGACCAGGCAAGAAATATGTTTACAGTTTTTTAACATTTGCTTCACAGTACAAGAGACAACCAGTGTTGGTGTAAAGCTCTTATACTAGATCCAGATTCTTGTAGGAACCCAAACTTTTCAATATTTGGCTGATATTTACACTTTTCCTCTAGTCTCCCTCATACTGAGCCAAAGAAATAAGGGGCAACTTCCTGAAAATTGTTAATCACCAGTTTGTTGTGAGTTTCTGCATTACGTGCTTTCTCATATGTCTTCTCTGTAGGTTTTAAACGGTAGCTGGTTTTCTCCACTGAAATGTAGAGCTGCCTTAGACCCATACAATTTCGTGTTAAATTCAGTAGTGTCTAAGTCAATATACAGAGATATAAGAAACATCTTGGGTTATCAGAAATGCATGATTCTCTGAACCTTTTATAGGAAGACAGCATTTCCAAGCATTTAGCTATATAAAATGAATTTCAGCTTCTCTGAAGTACCTTCCCTTTACCCCAAGGACTTTGTATCTTGCAGGAATGGTATTAAGCAATGCATCAAAAATATCTTCTTAGATCTGTGCCAAAGCGATCCTGTTAAAATAAATCAGTTACGTGAGTTCACCACTCTTCTGTGAGCACAAACCTCAACTGGAATAAAAAAAAAAGAAAAAAGTTTGAAAACTCATCTAAGTATCCAGAAAGACAGCTAGATTAACTTTTTTTTTTTAAGTCAAATATGTTTGATTTGATTATTTGATGGAATATTTTTCATGTACCCTTCCTCAAGTGTCCTCTACTGAATTCCAGGTCTGTAATTGTCCGTTCTTTGGCTTGTTTCCCCTCTTGGGATCCTGAGCTCCACTCTTTCATGGTCTTTACAGCTAACACTGCCCCCAACTTTTACACCCTTGCCAGTTCTTCCAGGTTTGTAAGTATCAGGTCCAGCTGAGCGCCTCTTCTCGTCAGCTACTTGACAACTTTTGTCAGTAAGATCATCGATGCACTCCAGAAATCTCTTGGATCGCTTGTGCTCAATGTGTCTCACATAAAAGGCAACTCCGCTTCTCTTCTTTCTCAGTCTGTCCTTCCTTTAGAGGTTGTATCTACTCCTTACAGCACTCCAAATGAGTGAACTGTCTTGTCATACTTCTGTCATACCAATCAGACTATAGTTCTGTAGCTACACATAGGCATTTAATTCTTCCTATTTGTTCCCCATAGTAGGAAGTGGTGATCTCACTTTCTTAGCTCTGAATGCTAGGACCTGTTCCTTTCAAGTGGGGAACTATGAGCTAGGAAGCATCTTTAAGTTGCTCAGAACAGAGAAATGAAAGGAAAATTACTTTCAGAAAAGAAGTCTTCCACCTTGGAGCAACTCATCAGATTCTTTTACAAATACTTGTGCACAGACAATATCACTGTTACAAAGAAATTAAAATTTCCTATTTTTAGATACTGAAAGACTCATAAAATTGAAAGCATGAAGATCAAGCCAAAAGAATTTTTAAAAGGAAAATTTAAGTTGATTTTCTTACAGAAGCCTTTTGATAGGTACTTGTTTCTTTTCTTACAGCTGTTCTAA